>NC_079452.1:23677816-23700316 GCF_903798145.1 Danio aesculapii | reverse complement strand
CTCAGAGGCGCTGTGTTTTACACTGTATTCATATATTCACTGCTCCTCCGCTGTCATTGGTCATCAGCGTCACTGCTCATTTGCATGAATCCCGCTCTGCTTTAATGATGTGTTTCTCTGAACACCGCTCGCCTTCAGCACTACCCTCACTCATGCAGTTTAACCTTCATTAATCAGTAAATCCTTCTGTCCTCATTATGTGTAATATTACACACTGTAAACATCAGACAACTAAATCTGGAGGATTCCAAAACACTGGCTCATTTGCATAAAACACTCCCACCATCTCCATATAAGGATTTATTAAACACAAGTCAGCATTTGGCAGAGATTTTATAGAGTTTAAAAGCAGAGGAAATGCAGAGAACGTTCATTAATGATGCAGATCACTTCAGGGAAAATAAGAAGACTGAATTACACATGATATTCATTATTATGCATAATAAATCTAGATATTTAAATGAGAATCAAAGGCTTTTCTGAGCTGTGTGTTTCAGACTAATTCAAGTATTAAGAGTTATATTAAGTGTATAAATGTAGAGTTTTGAAGCATAACAGCAAAACAGAAAGATTTCAGATGATGATTAATGAGTGTTTTGGTCCAAATGTGGTCCTTTAATAATATATCAGTAAATGTTTTCTGTAATTAATAATGAACTCACTGAGTCTGTTTGATTCTGTAAATGTGTGTAAATATAAATTGAGTTGTTTTAATGTCTGGCTCTGCTAATAACTAACATTTAAAGCTCCTGTGAGATGATAATAGAGTATAATAGATGTCAGTATCAGTAGTGTTGAGGATATCTCTGATCTAGAGTCTCCAAAACTGATCAAACTCACTATATAAAGCTGATATAAACATCTATAGTCTGCGCTTTGTCTCTTAGTCGGAACGCTATTGGTGGATTTTTAAAGGGGAGGAGCTATTGTATGCCCCGCCCTCTTCACTTTTCAGATTTTGCCAAACATCCAATAAGAGTGCAGATTTCACTGGATTCTGACTAAACCCAAGAATAACCCAGAGAATAACCCAGATTAACAGTCGATCAACTGTTTCTGTGCATCTGTAGTGTTGTAGTTTGACTCTGCATGTCATCAGTGTGTGTGTGCATGTGCGTGTGCGTGTGCGTGTGTGTGTGTGTGTGTGTGTGTGTGTGTGTGTGTGTGTGTGTGTTATAATCTTGCTGTTTCTCTTTTCAGATGGAGACGCTGGAGCAGCTGGTGGAGTGAGGAGCTGCTGAGCTTCATCATACACACACACACACACACACACACACACACACACACACACACACACACACACACACACACTCACACTCTCTCTCTCTCTCTCTTTCTGTGTCTGTGTTTGTGTTTCTGACTGACAAAGCACAGGATCATCATTATCATCATGATCTTCATCTTCACACTGCGACACTTTACTAAAACACACACACGCGCACACACGCACACGAGTGTCTAAATGATTCTTCAAGGGGCCTTAAATCAGCTGCTGTTGTGTTCGTCTCTCTCCTTTTATGATCATTTTATAGCGTAATGTTTGGATTATATTCCTAAAGCTGACGTCAGTGATTGAAGCAGCTTCTGGATCTGTGCTGCCTTCTCCTTTAATAAAGACTGATCTGAACACAGCACTGACTGAAGAGTGTGTTTGTGTGAGCAGAAACTGAACAGATCTCTCTGTTACCTTTGTAAGATGAGTGTTCAGTCAGGTTCAGGATCTGCAGCTCGGGCTGAAGTTGAACGATGATCCATTATTCCGAGTGTTGAACATCAGAGTTGGATGATTGACCAGGTAAACCGCTTCTCTTCTTCTGTTTAATGTTTGATTGTGAAATTGACTAGAACTGTCTGTCTCTGTCTCTCTCACTGTAAAACCTTTCACTTGGCTAAACTTACAAACTCAAGTTCACCAGCTGCCTGGAAAATGTGAGTCAACTCAACTCAACTCGGAGAGATTCTTGGTTTCAACTTAAAATGTTAAATATATCGTGAAGAAAGAGTCTCTATGAGTTGAGCTGACTCATTTTTTAAGGCAGCTGGGGAACTTGAGTTTGTAAGTTTAACCAAGTGATGTGTGTGTGTGTGTGTGTGTGTGTGTGTGTGTGTGTGTGTGTGTTACATCAGGAAATTAACCCCAGAACAGGTCTGAAATAAATGTGTAGTATCTAAAACAGAAAGCTTTCCTAATAGAAATCTAGATTGTTTGTAATATTCCAGCATGTAAAGAGGAGCGTCAGACGTGTGGTGTCCGCTATACTGTGTGATGATTGATGAAGTGCTGTCGCTGTGGTCAAACTTTAGTCTGATCTGACCCTGAAGCACTAAACTAAAGTTACACAGGAGGATATCAAATGAGTTAACATTACAGATGTATTCACTTTCCTTCAGCTTAGTCTCTTAATTAATCAGGGGTCGCCACAGTGGAATGAACCGACAACTTATCCAGCATATGTTTTACACAGCGGGTGCCATTCAGCTGCAACCCAGTAGTGGGAAACACCCACTCATTCACACACACTCATACACTACGGCCAGTTTAGTTGATCAGTGCCCCTATAGCGCATGTGTTTGGACTGTGGGGGAAACCGGAGCACCCGGAGGAAACCCACACCAACACAGGAGAACATGCAAACTCCACACAGAAACACCAACTGACCCAGCCGAGACTCAAACCAGTGACCTTCTTACTGTGAGGCCACAGTGTTAACAACTGCGCCACCGTGTCGCCCATTATAGATTTTTTTTAAATGTAAAACCTCATTATTAAGATATTAAAGTCAATGTTTAATGAAGATGTTTTGTCAATGTCCTACCGTAAATACAGCAGATCTTAATGTGTGATTAATTATGCGCATTTCAAAGAAATTAAATTAAACTTTAAAGGAGATTTTCTGAATATTTCTACATTTTTAACTCTCAGATTATTCAGATAAACCAGTCATTGATGGAGAGCTGATGTATTCATCTTTCAGGTTCAATGAACAACACATGACTCTTGTTTATGGCCACTAATATATTTCAGTTGTTCATAAACACGTCTGAGTTTTGTTCATGAAGATGTAAATGTTCATCTATTGACACACCTCAATCAAACATTTCACCTTTTACATCTCAAAGCAGACATTTATGCTAAAACGTTCAGTTTTTATTGCATTTTTGTACATATTTTGTTATTTACATAATATTTATGATCTTGTTTTGTTAGTATTTATTATTATGAACATAAATAAACAACATTACATGAACTGCATTACATTTAACTTTATTTATTTATAATGTAATGAGATCAAAATGAAATGTAATTTATGTAATTAATGTAAGATTGTTTTATTTAAATTTAACTGCTCTCTTTTTAGCTGATTAGATTATTCTTTTGGCTGGGTCAGTGTGTGTTTCTGTGTGGAGTTTGCATGTTCTCCCCGTGTTGGTGTGGGTTTGCTCTGGGTGCTCCGGTTTCCCCCACAGTCCAAACACATGCGCTATAGGGGAACTGATCAACTAAACTGGCCGTAGTGTATGAGTGTGTGTGTGTGTGTGTGAATGAGTGTGTATGGGTGTTTCCCAGTACTGGGTTGCAGCTGGAAGGGCATCAGCTGTGTAAAACATATGCTGGAATAGTTGTCGGTTCATTCCACTGTGGTGATCCCTGATTAATAAAGAGACTAAGCTGAAGGAAAATGAATGAGTTATTAGTTAATATCTGCGCTGAGCTGTATGTGATGCGCTGTTGTTCTCTGTGGTGTGGATCTGCTCTTAAATAAAACAAATTCAATATTAAAAAGTTGATTAAGATTATGATAATTATAAGTTACTAAATATACAAGTCTAAATTATATATGTAATCTCACCATGGATTATTAAAATGTATTGCCTGTATTGTCACCGGTGTGAAGTTTAGACTATTTATATTGTTTTAACAGGATGAAGTGTGTGTAGTAATGTCTTTTACAGTGTGTGTGTGTGTTAACTCTGCAGTGTGTGTGTGTGTTAACTCTGCAGTGTGTGTGTGTGTGTGTGTGTGTTAACTCTGCAGTGTGTGTGTGTGTTAACTCTGCAGTGTGTGTGTGTGTTAACTCTGCAGTGTGTGTGTGTGTGTGTGTGTGTTAACTCTGCAGTGTGTGTGTGTGTGTTAACTCTGCAGTGTGTGTGTGTTAACTCTGCAGTGTGTGTGTTTGATCTTCCCATTTTATTTATTTAGTTTTAGGATACTACAGAAAATATACTACAGACTGGTTATCTCATGGCAAATGATTAAGTTTGGCCTAATACATAAGGATAAAAGATATCTTATATAATGAATGATTTGATGTTATTATTAAAATTAAAATAAAGTGGTGTCTAAAGAAGAATTTGTGATGTATTTGAAGACATTCAGAGAGATGAAAAGCCAAAAAAGCAAGACATTTATATTCATCATTAGATGACTTTGGTTTCATATTTAGAGAACTTTAACTCCCCTGCTACTTAAGATTTTTAGCATTTGTTTTTTGTTAATTGTTTTGTTATTTTATTTATTTATTTATTGTATAATAACGAGGATGGAAAGATTGTGAATGAATGCAATCTGATTGTTATCTTTGTTATCTCAGTCTTTTGTGTAATTCTAAACAGTATTAATGCCTTTGTGTTCCTGTTCAAGCATTGTTAATAAAAAATAAATAATAATAATATTATTTATTTAAATTCCTCCACTGTGGCTCCGCCCCGCAGTGAAGCTCCGCCCCCCGGTGACTCAGCGGAGGGTCGGGCTCAGAGCCGCTCCGTCACGCCGCGTCAGTCCAGAGTCGCACAATTATGAAAGATCCACCTTCCGCTGGAGCTGCAGCGGACACACACGACTCCCAGCGCCGCCACCGCCACCGGGCTCACCATCCGCGGCTTCCCGAGCAGCACGGCGCCGGTAGATGGCTACACGCCCCGGAGCAGCGCCTCCACAGTCTGAACGGTGAAGAGAATGGTAGGAGCCGCCGTGTGTGTGGCGTTTCTTTGCTCTGCGTGTGTGTTGGTCTCTGACAGCTCGGGTCTCCGCGGCCCTCCGACACCGACAACCGGGCTGCAGGAGCCGCAGACCGGCGAGAGTCACCAGGAGAGCAGCTCCGTTAGCTTAGCGGTTCCCTATCTGAACACAGCCGGAAAACCGCTCTCCGGCGGCGGCTAAAACTCTAGCGAGGAGCCGCTGGAGCGGGGAGTCCTGCGGCGGTTACTGATAACGCGCTGTGTGTGTGTGTTTATGAGCGCAGTGAGAGTGTGTTTCTGTTCATTAATGCGGTGAAAGTGTGTTTACGCTCATTAATGCTGTCAGAATGTGTTTATGATCATTAATGCGCTGTTAATGTAACTTGACGCTGGTCTGTCAGTACTGCGGGGGCGCGCGTGGAAAGTCACGTGTCAAGCGCGCGCACGTTAAATCGAGTCGAACGGCGCGAGCGAGTTTCGCAGTGCGATTAATCGAGTGATATTGTGAAGTAATTCAGTGATATCGAGTGAGTGAGCTGCTCAGGTGACTTTTAAATGTCTCGTGGTATTATCAGATCTTTTCCACACAGATGTTTTGGTCTTGAGATAACGTTATGCTAGTTTTTCCATTGTGGCGTGTTAAATTGTTTGTTTACACATGTATATATGTCGGTGCCGGTAGCGCATTGGCTGTTACTGTTTATTTACAGTAGTAAAGTGTCAATAATCCAGGTGTTATGTTGTGTAAATGGCTCCTGCCATGTACTTGGTTTGACTGTTGTGACCCGTCCGCTGGTCATTCGACTGGACTGGTTTTACCTGCCGTTGAGCTGTGTTAGGGCCTTGTGTTAAATGTCGAGTCTAAACTCGTCGAGGTGACCCTTAAGACCTGAGGGTTTTGGGGCAGTCGTGTCTCGAAGCGAGTGAAGACTTGACGTGTTCCTGCACTGCACAGAGGATGTGTTTAGATCTCTGCGTTTCAGCTAATAACTCAAAACTTTGTGTTATGATGTCATTGACAAGACAACAGCGGCCTTTAAATCAGTAAAGGGTCAGTTCACCCAAAACTGAACATTTCCTTTCCATGTACTCACTCTGAAGTAGTCCGCTTAGATGAGTTTCTCTCTTCTGTTGAACACAAAGTGATTTTGAGCTGTGGCATCCATAATGGGTCATTTAATAGTAGTAAACATGTACATATGTGTGAACTATTCCTTTAACTCATTCAGCATCAGTTTTTAAAAGTGATATTATTCTGCAAGACACTTTTATATTTTATTACAGATCCACACGAACTTCAAAAATATGAATGAAAACTGCATTTCGCAAGCATTCCTTCAGATTTAGTTCATTATTGGGAACTATAAATCCAAATGTGAGTGAATAAGTATGTTGGTGTCGATTGAGTTGTAGAATCAGCTGTCTCTGTCTTTATTATCATTCTGAAAGCTTTCAATCTCTGCTGTTACACACTTTAAAGACCAACAACAAACACTTTAAACACTCTAATACATTGCAATGATGTGAGGTAAAGGATGAAATTGAAGAACCGCAAAAACTACAAACTCAAGCCCTGAATGAGGACGGGTGAGAGCTGAGTGACCTAAACTACTCTAACTCCTGAGAAAATAACACACACAAAAGAGTCTTCTGGGTCAGCGCACGTACCTATAGGTTGTGTGTAATCTGATTTAACTACACGACCTCTCGACGTCCTGCAGCTAAAAGAGAAGGAAAACAAAAGTCAACACAAACAGCAGGTTTCCAGTGCAGGCGGTGGATGAAGAGCCTCTGAAACACACAAGGAGAGATTCAGAGAAATGTGTCTGTGTTTCTGTTCACAGTATCAGAAGTTATTATATTTTTCAGAAGTTATCTTTTGTGTTTTATTGAAGAAAGAAACTCATACAGGTCAAGTAAATGAAGAGTTAATTTTGTTCACGTATTTGACTATTCACTTTGGGTATTCTTCAAATAAGTTGTGTGTGTTGATAGACGCTGATGATTTCAGAGAGCACATCATCCGCAGGTGAAAGATCAATACAGCGAGTGGTGGAACCTGTTTAATTACAGCTGCTAATATGTAAATGAGAGAAACCTGTGGCAGTGATGTATTCACTTCTGTACTGTTTGATTTGTCATGTTTATATTTCACCGGCATTCACAGCTCTGCTGGTTATGGTGATTGTGATGATAGTGATGGTTATGATTGTGATGGTTTTGATGGTGATGGTTTTGATTATGATGTAGTGTTGGTGATGAATGTGAGTATGGTGGTTTTGATGGTTATGATTATGATAGTGATGGTTATGATTGTGATGTAATGTTGGTGATGAATGTGATGATTTTGATGGTTATGATTATGATGGTGATGGTTTTTATTATGATGTAATGCTGGTGATGATTGTGATGATTTTGATGGTTATGATTATGATGTAGTATTGGGAATGAATGTGAGTATGATGGTTTTGATGGTGATGATGATTGTGATGATTTGATGGTTATGATTGTGATGTTGGTGATGAATATGAGTATGATGGTTATGAGTGTGATGTAATGTTGGTGATGAATGTGATGATTTGATGGTTATGATTGTGATGTTGGTGATGAATATGAGTATGATGGTTATGAGTGTGATGTAATGTTGGTGATGAATGTGATGATTTGATGGTTATGTTTATGATGTAATGTTGGGGATGAATGTGAGTATGGTGGTTTTGATGGTAAGGATGGTGATGGTGATGATGATTGTGATGGTTATGATTGTGATGTTGGTGATGAATATGATTGTTTTACTGGTTATGATTAAGATGTAGTGTTGGGGATGAATGTGAGTATGATGGTTTTGATGGTGATGATAATTGTGATGATTTGATGGTTATGATTGTGACGTGATGTTGGTGATGAATGTGAGTATGGTGGTTTTGATGGTGATGATTGTGATTGTGATGGTGATGATAATTGTGATAATTTGATGGTTATGATTGTGATGTAATGTTGGTAATGAATGTGATGATTTTGATGGTTATGTTTAAGATGGTGATGATGATTGTGATGATTTTGATGGTTATGATTATGATTGTGATGTAATGTTGGTGATGAATGTGATGATTTTGATGGTTATGATTATGATGGTGATGGTTTTTATTATGATGTAATGCTGGTGATGATTGTGATGATTTTGATGGTTATGATTATGATGTAGTATTGGGAATGAATGTGAGTATGATGGTTTTGATGGTGATGATGATTGTGATGATTTGATTGGTAATGAATGTGATGATTTTGATGGTTATGTTTAAGATGGTGATGATGATTGTGATGATTTTGATGGTTATGATTATGATTGTGATGTAATGTTGGTAATGATTTTGATGATTATGTTTATGATGGTGATGATGATTTTGATGATTTTGAATGATATAATGTTGGTGATGAATGTGATGATTTTGATGGTTATGTTTATGATGATGGTGATAATTGTGATGATTTTGATGGTTTTGATTATGATGTAATGTTGGTGATGAATGTGATTATTTTGATGGTTATGTTTATGATGGTGATGATTGTGATGGTTTTGATGGTTTTGATTATGATGTAATGTTGGTGACGAATGTGATTATTTTGATGGTTATGTTTATGATGGTGATGATTGTGATGGTTTTGATGGTTTTGATTATGATGTAATGTTGGTGATGAATGTGATGATTTTGATGGTTATGTTTATGATGGTGATGGTTTTGATGGTTTTGATTATGATGTAATGTTGGTGATGAATGTGATGATTTTGATGGTTATGTTTATGATGGTGATGGTTTTGATGGTTTTGATTATGATGTAATGTTGGTGATGAATGTGATGATTTTGATGGTTATGTTTATGATGGTGATGATGATTGTGATTATTTTGATGGTGATTATTGTGATGTAATATTGGTAATGAATGTGATGATTTTGATGATTATGTTTATGATGGTGATGATGATTGTGATGGTTATGATTATGATGTAGTGTTGGGGATGAATGTGAGGATGGTGATGTTGATAATGATGATGAAGATGGTGGTGATTATGATGGTAATGGTTTTGATAATGATGTAATGTTGGTTATGAATGTGATGATTTTGATGGGTATGTTTATGATGGTGATGATTGTGATGGTTTTAATTATGATGTAATGTTGGTGATGAATGTGATGATTTTGATGGGTATGTTTATGATGGTGATGATGGCGATGATGATTGTGATGATTTTGATGGTGATTATTGTGATGTAATATTGGTAATGAATGTGATGATTTTGATGGTTATGTTTAAGATGGTGATGATGATTTTGATGGTGATGGTTTTGATTATGATGTAATTTTGGTGATGATTGTGATAATTTTGATTGCTATGATTACGATGTAATGTTGGTGATGAAGTCGAGTATGGTGATTATGATGGTAATGATTTTGATTGATGTAATGTTGGTGATGAATGCGAGTATGTTGATTTTGATGGTTGCGATTATTATTATAGTGATGAGTTTGATTGATGTAATGTTGGTGATGAATTTGATAGTTATGATTATGATGTGATGATTATTGTAAATTATTTTGATGGTGATGAAAATAGTGATGGTTGTGATGCTTATGATAGTGATGTTAATAATAATAGTGATCATCATGGTGATGATTATAATAGTAATAAAGATGGTGATGGTGATGAGGACTATGATAATGATGGTAGTTATACTGGTAATGATGTTAGAGATTATGATAGTTATGGTGATGATTAGATTATGACAATATAATGGTCATAATTATGATCACAATGATTATGATGGTAATGACGATAATGATAGAGATTGTGATAATTATGATGGGAATGATACTGGTGAAGATTATGATGGTGATGATTGTAATGTGATGATTATGGTGGCAATGATTATGATGGTGTTATAATAGTGATGATTATGATGCAATGATTATGGTGGTGATAATCTTGATGATGATTATGATGGTGATGGTAATGATACTGGAGATGATGATGATGTTGATGATTATGATGATGATGATGGTGGTGATTATTATAGTGATGGTGATGACTATGGTGTGATGGTGATGATTATGATTTGATGATGAGGGTGATTATTATGTGTTGGTGATGATGGATATGGTCATGGTGATGATTATGATGTAATGATGCTGCTAATTATGATAGTGACTGTGATGATTAAGATGGTGGTGATTATGAAGTGATGATTATGATGTGGTGATGATCATTGTGATGATTACAATGCGTTTATGATGGTGATGGTCATGATGTGATGATGCTGGTGGTGATGATTATGATAATGATATTGATGATTATGATGGGGATTTATTTAGATGTGATGATGATGGTGGTGATAGTGATAATTATGATGTGGTGATGATGATGATTATGTGTTGATGGTGGTGACTATGATGTGATGATGGTGATGATTGTGATGATTATAATGGAGGTGATTATGGTGGTGATGATAGTGGTGATGGTGATGCTTATGATGTGATGTTGGTTATGATTGTGATGATTGTAATGATGATAATTGTGATGGTGATAGTGATGATTTTGATGTGATGATGATGATGGTGGTGATGGTGATGATTATGATCTGTTGATAATGAGGATGATGATGATTGTGGTGATTATTATGATGGTGGTGATTATGATGGAGATGATTATGACGTGGTGATGAAGATGATTGTTATGGTGGTGATTAATTATGATGATAATGTTGATAATTCTGGTGGTGATGATTATGACAGTGATGATGATGATGAAGATGCTGATGATGATAATGGTAATCTGCCTATGTGAACATGAGTTGTCCACCCTTTGCTCCATGTTTCTGAACTGAGCAGTAGTAAAGTGTCTTGAGTTTAATGTGTGAGATGTAAAGGTGATAGACCTCCAGACAGGCAATATATTCAGAATCACTTCTGACGCTTCATAATCAGCAGGTAAATATCAGAACTGTCAGCGCTTAATCTGACGCACCTCTGCTTTAATAACTCACTGTTCTAGAGGATTTCTGCTCTGATACAGATAGTGGGAGAGACTGTGAGTTATTTCTTCATAGGAAACTTAAGAGAGTCACATGCTGGAGATTACTGTAATACCAGCCCTGAACAAAGAGAGAGAGAGAGAGTCTAATCCACTCTTACTGTGAGTGGCTGAACTCTGTGTTAAATATGAGATTCAGCAGTTTGACTCAAACACTGTATTTATGATCTGATAGAAATCGCAGAAGTGTGTGTGTGTGTGCGCGTGCGTGCGTGTGTGTGTGTGTGTGCGTGTGTGTGTGTGTGGGAAGAAATCTTCCTTCAGGCCCATTCAGTGACACACTTGATTGAAAAAATCTTTCTTGCAGCAAATTCTGCAGTGTTTTTGTATTTATGTCGTCATTCTTTGCATTTGTTTGAATCCATTATAATTACCATCATATATTAAAGCATTACTTTATTTACGTAGTGCACTGTGTGTGTGAGTGTGTGTGTGTGTGTGTGTTTACGCTGTGTTTGTCAAAGCAGGTGCTTTGGCTAATTCAGTGCTGTTTTAAGTGATATCAGTCTCTCTTTCTCTCTCTCACACACACACACACACACACACACAGGTGAAGGACAATCAAATGTTTGACCCACTTTCATAAAGTATTTAATCAGTAATTGAGAGCAGATTCTTTCCATATGAGAGGCAGTATACTGTAATAACTCCATTTAGGCACTCATAAAACAATTACAAATGCAGTCAAAATATTATTATTATTATTATTATTATTATTTAATATTATATTAAAATAGCTATTTTCAGTTTATGTCCTGTAAAACTGAAGTTTTAGCATATCATTAGCATAATTTCTCTATTTTTCAGTCACATGATCCTTCAGAAAATATGCTAATATTATTATTTGATGATCAATACATATTTATGAGGGTTATCATAAGTGTTGAAACATATTTCAGCAACACAAGCCTTTTCATGTATTTACTCTCCAGATTTTCAAATGAACGAAGCAGAATTTACGTTTACAGTAATACTTTTTCATAATTTATATGAGCACATTATACTCTATTGACAGACACATGAAGAACAGCATTGGAAGTCATAACATTAAAAATAAAGTGTTTACATTTAACTTTTATTTAACAAGTTTTTAAAATTATTTTTATTTATTTTAATTATTATTTTTTATTTATTTATTTTATGTGGTAGTCTTTGTTTATGTGTTTATGTTTTCCTTCACTCAGCGGTTTGTGTTTTAGGTGATTCAGAGGCGTTGACCCCTGCTGTGACCTCTGACCCCTGGCTCACTATGTGTGTGGTTATTGTGTGGCTCTGTGCTTGTGTTGTTTGTGATTGTGTGTGGGTTATGTGTGTGCGTTGCACTGCAGATGAAGGTGTAGTGAATCTGTGCAGGTGTGTGTGTTTACAGTGCTCAGCATAAATGAGTACACCTTCTTCATATGGACAAGATGAAAGGTCCATCATTTCCTGTTTATCATAGTGGAGTCACAAAAATACAGTGTTTATTGTAGTATTTACTGCATAAAATCATAATTTCTGATGGCAATATTATACTCCATTATGAGGATGCAGACAGAAAGATGAAGCACAGCATCATGAGAAAGCTGCAGGATTAAATGTGCAATGGTTACACTTTGCATGTTGTTTAGTGATTTTATTTTTATGTTGAGCCTGTAATTATTAATTATATATATATATATATAAATATTTAATTTCATTAGTATTTGTTTTAAGCATTCATTCATTTTCCTTCAGCTTAGTCCCTTTATTCATCAGGTGTCGCCACAGCGGAATGAACCGCCAACTATTCCAGCATATGTTTTACACAGCGGATGCCCTTCCAGCTGCAACCCAGTAGTGGGAAACACCCACCCACACACACACACACACACACACACTACGGCCAATTTAGCTGACCAATTCCCCTACAGCGCATGTGTTTGGACTGTGGGGGAAACCGGAGCACCCGGAGGAAACCCACACCAACACGGGGAGAACATGCAAACTCCACATGTGGTCAGTCTATATAAACTATTGATGGACTGACATTACTGAAGTGGCTCTATATTGTGAGATGAGAATCGGTCACCCAGCACTAGTGTGTGTTATCTGTGACTGCTTCATAAAGTCAGTGCTGTTATCTCTGTGTGTGTGTGTGTGTGTGTGTGTTTATGGCGGTTTGAGAGCTGTGTTCTACATGTGTTTTATCAGCAGTGCCCATATCTATGCTCTGTGTGTCATTTCTCCTCAATAATGTTAATGTGAAGCCGTTATCATCAGCTGAAGGTGTAAAGTTTGCAGTGTGTGTTCAGTGTGTGTTCAGTGTGCATGCAGTCGCTGTCAGCCTGACGGATACACACATCTCCATCTACAGTTTACAGTTTTATAGGGAATCATTGGATGATGAGCAATTCTGCAGCTCCATCAGTAGGTCAGGGGTTCGATTCACAAAATGTATCCTCAGTGTGTGCTTCATCTAGAACTCCACATCTAGAATCCTCTTAGTCTATGCTGACATTATCTTCAGCAGCTCAAACACTCTAATGGCTAATGGACAGACGGCTGCTTCTCACTCAGGGCTGTTGTTTATGCTAATGAGATGGAGAGATGGGCACTAGTGGGCGGGGCTTTCCCCCTCTGATGACACGTACAAAGAGAGAATGTCAATCAAAGTCTGATTAGAATAAACATAATTAATTCATGTTGATCATTAGAGGCTGGAGATATTCACACACTGCTGACACACGCACACACACACACACACACACACACACACACACACACACACACACACACACACACACACACACAACCGGGTTTAAACCCCTTATTAAAGTCATTCAGGCAAAATAGGTGCCCTTTAAGTGCAGTCTTTGTTAACTTAATCTCAGTCAAAGTCAGCTTTATTTGCTATTGGCATGACTGTCAAATATAACAGTGATGCTAAAGCAATAACAATAAGCATATACAATATATGCTTATAGATATATACAATATCTCTCTCTCTCTCTCTCTCTCTCTCTCGGGTTTTCTAATATTGTGGTTGTCGGTCAGCATCATTAATCACTGCTGGAGTCTCTGTGCTCCGTTCAGTGTTAGCCAGTCTCTCTCTCTCTCTCTGTTTCTCTGTATAGTATCTCTCTCTCTCTCTCTCTCTCTCTTTCTCTCTGTCATGTTTCTGTATTCTCTGCTGCGTCAGAAGGATGAAGATGAGGAGTTTCAGGTAGACTCTTCCTCTGTTTTCTGTGTTTCTGTGTTTAATTCTCTGATTTGGGCTGCTGCGAATGGAAAGGAACTCTGGGAAATTTAATTAAAAGTCCCTGGTGTTAAATCTGTCTGACGGCGAGCAGCCTGTAGCCTCAGAGAGACTGCTTAAAGTCACAGAGAAGTTTGCTGTTTATCTGATCCTGGTGTGTTTAACTTCAGTTTTCTGTCACATGTAAGCTGATTTAACTTCAGGCTTTCTTTAGTGGATAATCACAGGTGTTTTAATATTGTCTGAAGCCTGTGTGTCATTACTGCAACCAGCGTTCATTAAGTGTGTATATATGAAAAATTACTTTATTTCAGTGTCTGTGCAGAATCCAGAGTACTGCTTATGTTCCTTTATCACATCATGCTGAAAATACACTCGCCGGCCACTTTATTAGGTACACCTCTCCAGCTGCTCGTAGGGCTGCTCGATTTTGGGAAAAATCATAATCAAGATTGTTTTGGTCATAATTATAATCACGATTATTCAAAGCGATTATCAGTTGAAGTCAATTATTCACCCTCCTTTTGAATTGTTTTTAAAATAAATATTTCCCAAATTATGTTTAACACAGCAAGAAATTTTAACAGTATTTCCTCTAATATTCGTTCTTCTGGAGAAAGTCTTATTTGTTTTATTTTGGCTAGAATAAAAGCAGCTTTAAATATTTTAAACCTATTTTAAGGTCAATATTATTAGCCCCCTTAAGCAATAAGTATTTTTGATGGTCTGCAACAGAAACTACTGCTATACAAACACTTGCCTAATTACCCTAATTAAGCCTTTAAATCTCTTTAATCTGAATGCTTGTATTTTGAAAAATATCTGGTAAAATATTATTTACTGTCATCATGGCAAAGATAAAAGAAATCAGTTATTAGAGATGAGTTATTAACACTGTTATGATCAGAAATGGGTTGAAAAAAATCTTCTTTCCATTAAACCGAGATTGGGGGAAAAGGGTCGCTAATAATTGAGGAGGGCTAATAATTCTGACTTTAACTGCATATATAGAGTTATTTTCCTCCCTGCAAAGTAAAGAGAAATAAATACAATATAATAAAGATATGAAGCAGACTGGGCTTTAAGCATCTTCACTGTAAGAAAAACACTTGAGCTGCAGCAGTCCTTCAGGCGAGAGCAGTGAGGGGTTTTCTCCTCTTGTTGTTTGATTAATGAAAACAGGCGGCAGCAGGAATATTGCGCGCTGTCTCTTTAACGGTTTCCCTTTTTAACGTGTCTGTTGATTCTCAACTCGTGTATCACACAAATAAGGGTTAATATGAATGATCTCTAAACACCGCGTTTTGACGCCTTTTGACCATTAAAGCGCTCGCGTTAAGATGACTTTAGATGTGTGTGTTCTGCTCGTCTCAGTGTGCGAATGAGACCGAATGCTGACCGCATGCTTTGTGTGTGTGCTGCATGCGGTCTCGTTCGCACTTTTAAAACATGAATCAATGAATGATGAGCGTCCCGTGCTGCAAACGTTCCATTACAGCACATGCTTTTAGTCATTTCCATGTGAAGCTGAGCTTTGCAGAGCAACAAATGTGTACAACTGGAAAGGGGCCAGTATATGATGCAATAATCGTTTATCTCAATTAATGCTTTCTCATAATCGTTAGAAGCCAAAATCGTCAGGGCCAATCACATTGCAGCAGCTCACTGCATGTAGACATGGTCAAGAGGATCTGCTGCAGGTCAAAGCGAGCATCAGAATGGGGAAGAAAGGGGATTTAAGAGACGCTGAACGTGGCATGGTTGTTGGTGCCCGACGGGCTGCTCTGAGTATTTCAGAAACTGCTGATCTACTGGGATTTTCACGCACAACCATCTCTAGGGTTTACAGAGAATGGTCCGACAAAGAGGAAATATCCAGTGAGCGGCAGTTCTGTGGGCGCAAATGCCTTGTTGATGCCAGAGGTCAGAGGAGAATGGCCAGACTGGTTCCAGCTGATAGAAAGGCAACAGTAACTCAAATAAGCACTCGTTACAACCGAGGTCTGCAGAAGAGCATCTCTGAACACACAACACGTCCAACCTTGAGGCGGATGGGCTACAGCAGCAGAAGACCACACCGGGTGCCGCTCCTGTCAGCTAAGAACAGGAAACTGAGGCTACAATTCACACAGGCTCACCAAAACTGGACAATAGAAGATTGGAGAAACGTTGCCTGGTCTGATGAGTCTCCATTTCTGCTGACACATTCAGATGCTCGGCTCACAATTTGGCCTCAACAACATGAAAGCATGGATCCATCCTGCCTTGTATCAGCGGTTCAGGCTGCTGGTGGTGGTGTAATGGTGTGGGGGAGATTCTCTTTGGGTCCATTAGTACCAATTGAGCATGGTGTCAACGCCACAGCCTACCTGAGTATTGTTCTGACCATGTCCATCCCTTTATGAGCACAGTGTCTCCATCTTCTGATGGCTACTTCCAGCAGGATAACGCACCATGTCATAAAGCACCAATCATCTCAGACTGGTTTCTTGGACATGACAATGAGTTCACTGTACTCAAATGGCCTCCACAGTCACCAGAGCTCAATCCAATAGAGCACCTTTGGGATGTGGTGGAACGGGAGATTGGCATCATGGATGTGCAGCTGACAAATCTGCCGCACTTTGAAATCTGATTATTATGTTTAAGCCATTTGCAAATTGTTTTATCACTAAAACAAGACTATATTTGTACTCGTCTAAACGCTTCTTGATTTAAGAATTTGTAGATATTTGGACTAGAAACCAGACAAAACAGCTAGACAAAAGCAGGAGAAGCATTTCTGCAGGGTGTTATTTTAAATGCTTGTTTAAGTTAACCCTGAATATGATGAAGATGTGTGTGAGCTCGGTCTCCTCTTTAATAGATGTTGAGACACTGCTCTTTCTCCTCCACTGGGCGTTTCTGGAAATCAGATATCTGTGTGTGTGTGTGTGTGTGTGTGTGTGTGTGTGTGTGTGTGTGTGTGTGTGTGTGTGTGTGTGTGTGTGTGTGTGTGTATAATCTGCAGTGTGTGTTTCTGCAGTTATTATGGTAAAGCTGATGATGATCGTGCTGGAGTTACTCTCCGTCTGCTGCTTTTACACACTGATATAGCTATATTTATGTAGACCTGCTGGAGTCTGAACAACTCAAACACCAACCAGAGATTCACTAAACATTCCTCACTGTACCTTCATCTCCCTAACATACCTGAAGGAAAAGGTTTTGCATTTCTCAAAATTCCTATTAAAGCTTTTTCCATTCACTTAACACCCAGAAATGAACATCTACTCCTCCTCCAGTGGCTTTAAACCTGTTTGAGTTTCTTTATTCTGTTGAACACAAAAGAAGATCATTTGAAGAATGCTGGAAATCAGTAACTTCTGAAGGCATTTATCTTTCCTAATGAAGTCAATGGTTATCAACATTCTTCAAAACATCTTCTTTTGTGTTCAACGGAATAAAGAAACTCATACAGGTTTAAAACTAAAGGGAGAGTGAATGTTCATCTTCAGGTGAGGTGTGCGTGAGGATTTTACAAACATTCAGGCCTGAGAAACAACAGTCAGTATTATTGAATCATTTATAAAGTGAGGACTATGCAGTCTATGCAGACATGGTGGCTCAGTGGTTAGCACTATTGCCTCTCAGCAAGAAGGTCTCTGGTTCGAGTCCCGGCAGGGTCAGTTGGTGTTTCTGTGTGGAGTTTGCATGTTCTCCCCGTGTTGGCCTGGGTTTCCTCCGGATGCTTCTTGCAGCTGGAAGGGCATCTGCTGTGTAAAGCATATGCTGAAATAGTTGGTGGTTCACTCCGCTGTGGTAACCTTTGATGAATAAATGGAGTAAGCTGAAGGAAAATGAGTGAATGAATGGCTATGCAGTATTATTTTACACTTGATGATGTATTACTGTACCTGAATACTGTTAGACCTTTCAGAAAACACTCTTTCTTTCATTTTGACTGTGTTGATCTGTTCTTGTAGATGGTTTATTATATTTTATTATATTTTATGCATCTGCTGGAAAAGATGCTGCAATAAATATCGCAGAGAATAACCAAACATCACCGTTTAGTTTTGCAGTGTCCTGCAGCTGTATCCTCAAGTGTTTGGTATTCTCTATATTAACGGTGGCCGTGTGCATATTTACAGAAAGCCTGTAAGCGCAGTAGAGGAGTCAGTGTGGGAGTTATGAGCTCCTCCAGGTCTGCTCCAGATGCAGAGGTGTGTTAGTGATGGACAGTCAGCCTCATCCAGAAGTGTTTGCGTTACTGTAGGAGCCTCTCCACGCTCCACTACGGCTTATAGACCAGGACAACCCCTCAGAGCCCCGCTGGACTGCATCTGTCTTAGGGGTCGTTCACACTGAATGTGTTTTTCCCTTTCAGTGTGATGCTCTTCTGTTGTTTTTCAATCTAAACGAGTGAGTGAGTGATGTGTGTGTGTGTGTGTGTGTGTGTGTGTGTGTGTGTGTGTGTGTGTGTGTGTGTGTGTGTGTGTGTGTGTGTGTGTGTGACCGCGACCGCGCAGATGAGCGTTGTGTTTTCAGACTCTGTGTGAAGTTAGAAGATCTCCAACTTTCACATGCAGTGCAGCTCGCTGTCTATCACAGCAGTAGACCAATCAGAAGAGCTCAGAGGCGGAGTTTCATTGCAGGCACTCAGTGTGTGTGTGTGTGTGTCCGGACACCCTCCTGCTTTTTGCTGTGGTTGTTTTCAGCCCATTCCTGCTCTCGTTTCTAAAAGCAAAGACGTGTTGGCTGTGAGCGAGACCTTAGTGTCCTCATCTTTCCTCTAAATGTACGGCTGTGTCTCAAATCATCTACTACTGGAGTGTGTACTACACTACTGCAACTGGCTGTGGATAAATAATAATAATAATAATAAATTCAGTTTATAATGCGCTTTCCTCAAACGGTTAACATTTCATATGAAGTAGATTTTTTTTTACTAACATTAAATATGAATTAACCCTAATAAATTTGTAATGCACCTTTAAATGTAAGTGTACTACTCGGCCATTAGAAAAGTACGTTCAATACAGAATGAATGTGAGAAGTATGAATGGAATTCGGACGTTCTACATCCGCCATTTTGTCATGGTCACGTGACCTACCTGCGTCAGTAGTGTCGCTTCACTCCCATTAATGAATTCTCTCGCGGGGCATCATGGGATAGCGCAGTGTGCATGGGATGCGCACTTCAGAATCTCACCGGATGTAGTAAGTCATCCGGGTGCTTCTCGCATACTGATTTTCGAATTGTATGAATTTGGACATACTACTTGGCTCATATACTGATTTTAGCGGACTGTATAGTATGGAAGTATGCGGTTTCGGACGCAGCCACAGTGACGTCCTTAGATGAGGCCGGTGCTGATTGGCTGCCGTTGGTCACATGATTGAAATGCGGCTGCAGTGACTGGCTGAGAGTCTGACTGTTGTGTTGTGTAAGGCTGAGACCCCTCAGGGCCCGGAGCCTCCACACTACAGCCTCAAACACTCACATGACACCGATACTGTGTTTGCTCAGATTCTGTTCAGTGTGTGCGTGTGTGTGTGTGTGTGTGTGTGTGTGTGTTTTCATTCAGCTGGAGCTCCAATAGAGATATGGGTGGGTGTGTGTGAAAGAGAAAGTGTTTGAATTAGTGTGTGAGTGAGTGAGTGAGTTTGAATGAATAAATGTTTGTGTGTGTATATCAGGTGTGTGTGTGTGTGTGTGTGTGTGTGTGTGTGTGTGTGTGTGTGTGTGTGTGAGTGAGCTTGCATGAATATGTGTGTGTGTGTGTGTGTGTGTGTGTGTGAGTGAGCTTGCATGAATATATGTGTGTGTGTGTGTGTGTGTGTGTGTGTGTGTGTGTGTGTGTGTATATCAGGTGTGTGTGCTGTTCAGCAGTGAGCTCTCTGTCAATAAGAGACTCGGGGGTCTCAGACTGTAGATCAGGGGTCCCCAAACTTTTCTTATGAAGGGCCAAAAGCCAAACTGCATTGAGTCTAGTGGGCAGAAGGTAAATATAGTTGTCATGCAGGTAATTTGCTTAATTATTTAATAATGTTTTAAATGACTATAAAACACTGCGTTATTGAACTGCAACAGTGCGTTATTGACGTGAAACACAGAGGGCAGATGCTCTTGACAGCTCTGAAGGTCTTTAATAATGTAATAACACTAATACTGAAGGGGTGAAGGTGTTTTAGACCAGAACAACATCACAGATATTCTACAAATCTGCTGGATTATCATTCACACACACTCTTTCATCATCACATGATCTCTTATATCATCATCACATGACCTTATGAATGCTCATGCTGGAGTTAGTTCAGTAAAGTGTTTCCATCATGCACATCTTATCACCATTACAACTATAATAATTATTTACATTTCTCACACACACACACACACACACACACACACACACACACACACACACACACACACACACACACACACACACACACACACACACTGATGTCTGATGTTTTGCTCCTCATGTTTGTCTCCTGCAGTCCCAGAAGTCCTGGATCGAACACACTTTCACCAGGAGGGAATGTGTCTATATTCTGCCCGTGTCCAAGGATCCGCACAGGTACAGCCTCACCTGCTCTTCACTGGGCTTCACATTATTACTGGAGAACCAGAGCGTACATGGCAACCGCTCAACACCTTAGCAACCCTGAAGCACACACAGGTCACCATTGCAGAGGCTTCTCAGCTGTACTGATGGAAAGAACTACAATCCCAGAATGCACTGCCACTAATCCAGAATAAGACTGACTTAAAGGAACATGCAGATCTCTGGGGGATGTGTGTGTGTGCGTGTGTGTGTGTGTGTGTGCGTGTGTGTGCGCGTGTGTGTGTGTGTAGTGGGTCACATGATTAGCACAGTCTCTCTCACGTCTGATCTGTGTGTGTGTGTGTGTGTTCACAGATGCCTCCCAGGATGCCAGATCTGCCAGCAGCTTGTGCGGTGAGTGTGTATATGCACGTGTGTGTGTACTCATGTTTGCATGAGTGTGTGCCTAAATTTGTGTACATGTGTGTAGCTGAGTGTGTTCATGCACTTTTTTTATTCTATGTTGTGGGGACCCACAGGAAAAGTAATACCTGAGATTTTTACCTGTGTCTGTGCATGCGTGTACATGTGTGTGTGTGTGTGTGTGTGTGTGTGTGTGTTTACACAAGTTTATGCATGAGTGTGTGCAAAAGTATGTACCTGAGTGTATGCATGTCCGTTTGTGAATGAGTGTGCGTGCATGCGTGCGTTCGTGCGTGTGTGTGTGGCCTACAGTCCCCACTAGGGAACAAATAATTCATGAATGTGTGTATTTGGATGTGTGTGTGTGTGTGTAAATATGTGAATAAGTGCATGAATGTGTGTGTGTGTGTGTGCACTTGTTGATGCTACATTGTAGGGACTTACAATAAGGATAGTATTACCTGAGATTTTTGATTGATTGTGTGTGTGTGTGTGTGTGTGCGCAGGTGCTGCTGTGGGCGTCTGGTGCGTCAGCATGTGGGCTTCACAGCCACACTGGCAGTCAAATACTCGGAGGTGTCGGAGGAGCTGTCGGAGCTGGAGCAGTGGAGCGTGGAGAAACACACAGAGGAGAGTCCCACTGATGCTTACGGGGTCATCAACTTCCAGGGCGGATCACACTCATACAGGGCCAAGGTACACACACATATACACACACACACTCATATACACACACACACTCGCAATCAATCTCTCTCACACACTTGACTGGTGGTGTGTGATGTCAGTGTGTGCAGTGCTGTGATTGGCTGGCGGTGTGTGTGATGTCAGTGTGTGCAGCGCTGTGATTGGCTGGCGGTGTGTGATGTCAGTGTGTGCAGCGCTGTGATTGGCTGGCGGTGTGTGATGTCAGTGTGTGCAGCGCTGTGATTGGCTGGCGGTGTGTGTGATGTCAGTGTGTGCAGCGCTGTGATTGGCTGGCGGTGTGTGTGATGTCAGTGTGTGCAGCGCTGTGATTGGCTGGCGGTGTGTGTGATGTCAGTGTGTGCAGCGCTGTGATTGGCTGGCGGTGTGTGTGATGTCAGTGTGTGCAGCGCTGTGATTGGCCGGCGGTGTGATGTCAGTGTGTGCAGCGCTGTGATTGGCCGGCAGTGTGTGTGATGTCAGTGTGTGCAGCGCTGTGATTGGCTGGCGGTGTGTGTGATGTCAGTGTGTGCAGCGCTGTGATTGGCTGGCGGTGTGTGTGATGTCAGTGTGTGCAGCGATGTGATTGGCCGG
>NC_079452.1:23670316-23672816 GCF_903798145.1 Danio aesculapii | reverse complement strand
TCACTTCATTGCGTTCACTTTGCGTCATTTTGTCATTTCACATCTTTGCGTCATTTCATCATTGTATCACTTTGTCAATTTATCATTGCATCATTTTTTTATCATTGCCACTTTTCGTAATTTTTCGTCATCGAGTCATTTTCATTGTATCTTTTTTATCATTGCTTCATTTTTCATCATTCTGTCTTTGCGTAATTTTGCATTTGTGTCATTTTTGTCATTTTGTCATTGTGTCATTTCGTTATTGCATCTTTGCCTCATTTCATCATTGCGTCATTTGTGATTTCGTCATTGAGTTATTTTGTAATTTCGTCTTTGTGTCATTTTGTAATTTCGTCTTTGTGTCATTTGTCTTCGCGTCATTTTAAATCATTTCTTCATTGCATCATGTTGTCTTAATATCATTGCGTCATTTCATCATTGCGTAATTTCTTCATTGCGTAATTTCTTCATTGCGTAATTTCTTCATTGCGTCATTTCATCATTGCGTCATTTCTTCATTGCATCATTTCTTCATTGCGTCATTTCGTCATTGGTCATTCTTCATTGCGTCATTTCGTCACTGCGTCATTTCTTCATTGCGTCATTTTGTCATTTCTTCATTGCGTCATTTCGTCACTATCTGCGTCATTCATTTCGTCATTTCGTCATTTCTTCATTGCGTCATTTCATCATTGCATCATTTCTTCATTGCATCATTTCTTCATTGCATCATTTCTCATTGCATCATTTCTTCATTGCGTCATTTCGTCATTGTCATTTCTTCATTGCGTCATTTTTCTTCATTGCGTCATTTCATCATTGCATCATTTCTTCATTGCATCATTTCTTCATTGCGTCATTGTCATTTCTTCATTGCTTCATTTCATCACTGCGTCATTTCTTCTTCATGCGTCATTACGTCATTTCTTCATTGCGTCATTTCGTCACTGCGTCATTTCTTCATTTCGTCATTTCTTCACTGCGTCATTTCGTCACTGCGTCATTTGTCACTGCATCATTTCTTCATTTCGTCACTGCCTCATTTCTTTATTTTGTCACTGCGTCATTGCGTCATTTCGTCACTGCATCATTTCTTCATTGCGTCACTGCATCATTCTTTACTGCGTCATTTGTCACTGCGTCATTTCTTCATTGCGTCACTGCGTCATTTCTTCATTGCGTCACTGCGTCATTTCTTTCATTCATTTGTCACTGCGTCATTTCTTCATTTCGTCACTGCGTCATTTCTTCATTGCGTCATTTCTTCACTGCGTCATTGCATCATTTCTTCACTGCGTCATTTCGTCACTGCACGTCATTTCTTCATTGCGTCACTGCGTCATTTCTTCATTGCGTCACTGCGTCATTTCTTCATTTCGTCACTGCGTCATTTCGTCACTGCGCCATTTTCATTGCGTCATTTCTTCACTGCGTCATTGCGTCACTGCATCATTTCTTCACTGCGTCATGTCTTCACGCGTCACTGCGTCATTTCTTCATTTCATCATTTGCGTCATTTCGTCACTGCGTCATTTTTTCATTGCGTCACTGCATCATTTCTTCACTGCGTCATTTCGTCACTGCTGCATCATTTCTTACCTGCGTCACTGCGTCATTTCTTCATTTCGTCACTGCGTCATTTCTTCATTTCATCATTGCGTCATTTCGTCACTGCGTCATTTTTTCATTGCGTCACTGCATCATTTCTTCACTGCGTCATTTCGTCACTGCGTCATTTCTTCAAGTGCGTCACTGCGTCATTTCTTCATTTCATCATTGCGTCATTTCGTCACTCTGCGTCATTTTTTCATTGCGTCACTGCATCATTTCTTCACTGCGTCATTTCGTCACTGAGCGTCATTTCTCTTCATTGCGTCACTGCGTCATTTCTTCATTGCGTCACTTGCGTCATTTCTTCTTCATTTCGTCACTGCGTCATTTCTTCATTGCGTCACTGCATCATTGCGTCACTCTGCGTCATTTCTTCATTTCGTCACTGCGTCATTTTCTTCATTGCGTCATTTTCTTCACTGCGTCATTGCATCATTTCTTCACTGCGTCATTTCGTCACTGCGTCATTTCTTCATTGCGTCACTGCGTCATTTCTTCATTGCGTCACTGCGTCATTTCTTCATTTCGTCACTGCGTCATTTCGTCACTGCGCCATTTCTCTTCATTGCGTCATTCTCTTCACTGCGTCATTGCGTCACTGCATCATTTCTTCACTGAGTCACTGCGTCATTTCTTCATTTCGTCACTGCGTCATTTCTTCATTTCATCATTGCGTCATTTCTTCACTGCGTCATTGCGTCACTGCATCATTTCGTCACTGCGTCATTGTCATTTCTTCATTGCTTCATTTCTTCACTGCGTCATTTCGTCATTTCTTCATTTCGTCACTGCGTCATTTCTTCATTTCATCATTGCGTCATTTCTTCATTTCATCACTGCGTCATTTCGTCACTGCGCCATTTCTTCATTGCGTCATTTCTTCTTCACTGCGTCATTGCGTCACTGC
>NC_079452.1:23668795-23670216 GCF_903798145.1 Danio aesculapii | reverse complement strand
GTGTGTGTGTGTGTGTGTGTGTGTGTGTGTGTCCGGACACCCTCCTGCTTTATGCTGTGGTTGTTTTCAGCCCATTCCTGAACGCTGCTGACCTTAGTGTCATCATCTTTCCTCTAAATGTACGGCTGTGTCTCAAATCATCTACTACTGGAGTGTGTACTACACTACTGCAACTGGCTGTAGATAAATAATAATAATAATAATAATAAATTCTGTTTCTAATGCGCTTTTGTCAAACGGTTAACATTTCATATGAAGTAGATTTTTTTTTACTAACATTAAATATGAATTAACCCTAATACATTTGAAATGCACCTTTATCATGCTCGCGTCACTACAGCAGTGTTAAAGAAGCAGTAACCCCTACTACTTGGCTTGTATACTGATTTTAGCGGACTGTATAGTATGGAAGTATGCGGTTTCGGACGCAGCCACAGTGACGTCCATAGATGAGGCTGGTGCTGATTGGCTGCCGTTGGTCACGTGATTGAAGTGCGGCTGCAGTGACTGGCTGAGAGTCTGACTGTAGTGTTGTGTAAGGCTGAGACCCCTCAGGGCCCGGAGCCTCCACACTACAGCCTCAAACACTCACATGACACCGATACTGTGTTTGCTCAGATTCTGTTCAGTGTGTGTGTGTGTGTGTGTGTGTGTGTGTGTGTGTGTGTGTTTTCATTCAGCTGGAGCTCCAATAGAGATATGGGTGGGTGTGTGTGAAAGAGAAAGTGTTTGAATTAGTGTGTGAGTGAGTGAGTGAGTTTGAATGAATAAATGTGTGTGTGTGAGTGAGTGAGTTTGAATGAATAAATGTGTGTGTGTGAGTGAGTGAGTTTAAATGAATAAATGTGTGTGTGTGAGTGAGTGAGTTTGAATGAATAAATGTGTGTGTGTGTGTGTGTGTGTGTGTGTGTGTGTGTGTGTGTGTGTGTGTGTGTAAGTGAGCTTGCATGAATGAATGTGTGTGTGTGTGTGTGTGTATATCAGGTATGTGTGCTGTTCAGCAGTGAGTTCTATGTCAATAAGAGACTCAGGGGTCTCAGACTCTAGATCAGGGGTCCCCAAACTTTTCTTATGAAGGGCCAAAAGCCAAACTGCATTGAGTCTAGTGGGCAGAAGGTAAATATAGTTGTGATGCAGGTAATTTCCTTAATTATTTAATAATTAAATGACTATAAAACACTGCGTTATTGAACTAATCCAGCACCTTTACATCTATAATGAACGTATTAAGGTGAAAGCAGATTAAACAGATTTACACTAGTGTTGTCTTGATTTGCTCGCTGATGTCTCCTGCATAGTCCTCCGGGTGACAGGGCTCAACAATAAGGACTGGCGGATGGCCCGGGCCAGCGTGCGAGATGCTCGGGACAGTGGACAGAATGGTTACCCGCCTGATCGGGCCAGTGCTGCTTTGTCACTGA
>NC_079452.1:23628795-23663795 GCF_903798145.1 Danio aesculapii | reverse complement strand
CACGCACACACACACACACACACACACACACATTATTCATTCATTCATTCATTCATTTTCCTTCAGCTTATTCGCTTTATTCATAAGAGGTCACCACAGCGGAATGAACCGCCAACTATTCCAGCATATGTTTTACACAGCTGATGCCCTTCCAGCTGCAACCCAGTCATGGGAAACACCCATAAACACACATTCACACACACACACACACACACATACACACACACACACTCATACACTACGGCCAGTTTAGTTGATCAGTTCCCCTATAGCGCATGTGTTTGGACTGTGGGGGAAACCGGAGCACCCGGAGGAAACCCACACCAACACGGGGAGAACATGCAAACTCCACACAGAAACACCAACTGACCCAGCCGGGACTCGAACCAGAGACCTTCTTACTGTTATTATATATATATATATATATGAAACATGCCAAGTTACACACTTTGCAGACATTCTCAGACACACACATACACACACAGTTTTAGACACATGCAGCCATACACACATTCTCACACACACACACACACTCTCACTAGACTGTGTGTTTGTGCGCAGGCATTGGTCAGGGCGTCCCAGTGGTGGCGCTGATCTTTGAAGGGGGTCCGAATGTGATCCTGACGGTGCTGGAGTATCTGCAGGAGAGCCCACCGGTGCCCGTGGTGGTGTGTGAGGGCACGGGACGCGCCGCGGACATACTGGCATATGTGCACAAGCAGACTGAGCAGGATGGGTGCGACATAAACACACACACACACACACACAGTCTCATCATACACAAACACTCTCACACATAAATTGAATGGCTGTTTTTCCTCTCTCTCTCTCTCTCTCTGTGTGTGTGTGTGTGTGTGTGTAGTGCGCTGCCTGACGGTGTGGAGTCCGACATCATCACAACAATCAAGAAAACCTTCAACTTCAGTCACAGCGACGCGCTGCACCTGTTCCAGACGCTGATGGAGTGCATGAAGAACAAAGAGCTGG
Source organism: Danio aesculapii (assembly GCF_903798145.1). NCBI lineage: Eukaryota > Metazoa > Chordata > Actinopteri > Cypriniformes > Danionidae > Danio > Danio aesculapii. Next base: position 23,662,808 of record NC_079452.1, on the reverse strand, counting down.
TGAACACACACACATTCACACACTTACACGTATGCGCATACACATTCACACACTCGCACATACACACACACACACACACACACACACACACACTCTCTCTTTCTCTGAAATGCACACAAACTATACAGACACACATATAATATGTACACACACTCTCGTCGTCATTCTCACACACACACACAAGCGACACTCTCTCACACACACTTACAGACGTGTACAGTGTTTGGTCTGTAAGCAGTGAACGCATGAAGGTTGTGTCAGAGCTTGACCTTTGACCTGTGTGTGTGTGTGTTTAGATCACTGTGTTTCCTGTGGGCTCTGAGGATCATCAGGACATCGATGTGGCGATTCTGAAGGCTCTCCTCAAAGGTCAGTGATCATGTCTCACACACACACACACACGCACACACACACGCACACAGGGCACTGTCTCTGAGGTTTCACAATATAAAGATGATGAAAGTGGATAAATATTTTTAACTCCGCATTAAACCCTGAACTGTGTGTGTGCATGCGTGTGTGTGTGTGTGTGTGTGTGTGTGTGTGTGTGTGTGTGTGTGTGTGTGTGTGTGTGCATGTGTGTGTGTGTGTGTGCGTGTGTGCATGCGTGCGTGTGTGCATGCGTGCGTGTGTGCATGCGTGTGTGTGTGTGTGTGTTGACAGGCACAAATGCGACAGCGTTCGATCAGCTGGTGTTGACGCTGGCGTGGGATCGCGTGGACATCGCTAAAGATCACGTGTTTGTTTACGGACAGCAGCTGCTGGTTAGTACCTTTGTGTGTGTGTGTGTGTGTGTGTGTGTGTGTGTGTGTGTGTGTGTGTGTAGATAAACACAGAAAAACACATTAAGTGTTTGCAGTAAACACACACACACACCTCCTTTTTTTTATCATTGCGTCATTTTGTCATTTCGTCTTTGCACCATTTCATCTTTGCGTCACTGTTAATTTATCATTGCGTCATTTTTCATCATTGCGCAATTTTTTTGTCATTTCATCATTTCGGTCATTTTTTTTATTGCATCATTTTTCATTGCATCATTTTTCATTGTCATTTTGTCATTGCGTCTTTTTTCATCGTGTAGTTTTTTATTATTGCTTCATTTTTCGTAATTTTGTAATTGTGTAATTTCGTAATTTTATCATTTCTTCTTTGTCATTTCGTCATTGCGTCATTTCGAATTTGCGTCATTTCGTCTTTGCCTCACTTCATCATTTTGTCATTCTGTGATTTCATCATTGTATTATTTTGTCATTTCGTCATTGCATCATTTTGTCATTGCATACTTTCGTCTTCGCATCATTTCGTCATTGCGTCATTTTGTCATTTCATCATTGCGTGATTTCATCTTTGTGTCATTTTGTCATTGCGTCATTTCAACATTGCGTAATTTTGTCATTGCGTCACTTCATTGCGTCACTTTGCGTCATTTTGTCATTTCATCTTTGCGTCATTTCATCATTGTATCACTTTGTCAATTTATCATTGCATCATTTTTTTATCATTGCCACTTTTCGTAATTTTTCGTCATCGAGTCATTTTTCATTGTATCTTTTTTTATCATTGCTTCATTTTTCATCATTCTGTCTTTGCGTAATTTTGCATTTGTGTCATTTTTGTCATTTTGTCATTGCGTCATTTCGTTATTGCATCTTTGCCTCATTTCATCATTGTGTCATTTTGTCATTGCGTAATTTTGTCATTGCATCACTTTATCATTTTAGCATTTCGTCTTTGCATCACTTTGTCATTGCATCATTTCGTCTTTGCCTCGCTTCATTTAGTCATTCTGTGATTTCGTCATTGAGTTATTTTGTAATTTCGTCTTTGTGTCATTTTGTCTTCGCGTCATTTTGTCTTTGCGTCATTTTATAATTTCTTCATTGCATCATGTTGTCTTAATATCATTGCGTCATTTCATCATTTCATCATTGCGTAATTTCTTCATTGCGTCATTTCATCATTTCTTCATTGCGTCATTTCGTCATTGTCATTTCTTCACTGCGTCATTTCTTCATTGCGTCATTTCGTCATTGTGTCATTTCTTCATTGCGTTGCTGCGTCATTTCTTCATTGCGTCATTTCATCATTTCATCATTTCTTCATTGCGTCATTTCGTCACTGCGTCATTTCTTAATTTCGTCACTGCGTCATTTCTTCATTGCGTCATTTCTTCATTGCGTCATTTCTTCATTGCGTCATTTCTTCACTGCGTCATTTCGTCATTGCGTCATTTCTTCACTGCGTCATTTCTTCATTGCGTCATTTCGTCACTGCGTCATTTCTTAATTTCGTCACTGCGTCATTTCTTCATTGCGTCATTTCGTCATTGTGTCATTTCTTCATTGCGTCATTTCTTCACTGCGTCATTTCGTCATTGCGTCATTTCTTCACTGCGTCATTTCTTCATTGCGTCATTTCGTCACTGCGTCATTTCTTAATTTCGTCACTGCGTCATTTCTTCATTGCGTCATTTCGTCATTGTGTCATTTCTTCATTGCGTCATTTCTTCATTGCGTCACTGCGTCATTTCTTCATTGCGTCATTTCGTCATTTCTTCATTGCATCATTTCGTCACTGCGTCATTTCTTCATTTCGTCACTGCGTCATTTCTTCACTGCGTCATTTCGTCATTGCGTCATTTCGTCATTGTGTCATTTCTTCATTGCGTCATTTCTTCATTGTGTCATTTCTTCATTGCGTCATTTCTTCATTGCGTCGCTGCGTCACTTCTTCATTGCGTCATTTCGTCATTTCTTCATTGCGTCATTTCGTCACTGCGTCATTTCTTCATTTCATTTCTTCACTGCGTCATTTCTTCATTGCGTCATTTCGTCACTGCTTCATTTCATCACTGCTTCATTTCGTCATTTCTTCATTGCGTCATTTCGTCACTGCGTCATTTCTTCATTTCGTCATTTCTTCATTGCGTCATTTCATCACTGCGTCATTTCTTCACTGCGTCATTTCTTCACTGCGTCATTTCTTCATTGCGTCATTTCGTCACTGCGTCATTTCTTCACTGCGTCATTTCTTCATTGCATCATTTCGTCACTGCGTCATTTCTTCATTTCGTCACTGCGTCATTTCTTCACTGCGTCATTTCGTCATTGCGTCATTTCGTCATTGTGTCATTTCTTCATTGCGTTGCTGCGTCATTTCTTCATTGCGTCATTTCGTCATTTCGTCATTTCTTCATTGCGTCATTTCGTCACTGCGTCATTTCTTCATTTCATTTCTTCACTGCGTTATTTCTTCATTTCATTTCTTCACTGCGTCATTTCTTCATTGCGTCATTTCGTCACTGCTTCATTTCATCACTGCTTCATTTCGTCATTTCTTCATTTCATTTCGTCACTGCGTCATTTCGTCACTGCGTCATTTCTTTGTTGCGTCACTGCGTCATTTCTTCGTTGCGTCACTGCGTCATTTCTTCATTTCATCACTGCGTCATTTCTTCATTGCGTCACTGCGTCATTTCGTCACTGCGTCATTTCTTCATTGCGTCACTGCGTCATTTCTTCATTGCGTCACTGCGTCATTTCTTCATTGCGTCACTGCGTCATTTCTTCACTGCCTCATTGCGTCACTGCGTCATTTCTTCATTGCGTCACTGCGTCATTTCGTCACTGCGTCATTTCTTCATTGCGTCACTGCGTCATTTCTTCATTGCGTCACTGCGTCATTTCTTCATTGCGTCACTGCGTCATTTCTTCATTGCGTCACTGCGTCATTTCGTCACTGCGTCATTTCTTCATTGTGTCACTGCGTCATTTCTTCATTGCGTCACTGCGTCATTTCTTCGTTGCGTCACTGCGTCATTTCTTCATTGCGTCACTGCGTCATTTCGTCACTGCGTCATTTCTTCATTTCATTTCTTCACTGCGTTATTTCTTCATTTCATTTCTTCACTGCGTCATTTCTTCATTGCGTCATTTCGTCACTGCTTCATTTCATCACTGCTTCATTTCGTCATTTCTTCATTTCATTTCGTCACTGCGTCATTTCGTCACTGCGTCATTTCTTTGTTGCGTCACTGTGTCATTTCTTCGTTGCGTCACTGCGTCATTTCTTCATTTCATCACTGCGTCATTTCTTCATTGCGTCACTGCGTCATTTCGTCACTGCGTCATTTCTTCATTGCGTCACTGCGTCATTTCTTCATTGCGTCACTGCGTCATTTCTTCATTGCGTCACTGCGTCATTTCTTCACTGCCTCATTGCGTCACTGCGTCATTTCTTCATTGCGTCACTGCGTCATTTCGTCACTGCGTCATTTCTTCATTGCGTCACTGCGTCATTTCTTCATTGCGTCACTGCGTCATTTCTTCATTGCGTCACTGCGTCATTTCTTCATTGCGTCACTGCGTCATTTCGTCACTGCGTCATTTCTTCATTGTGTCACTGCGTCATTTCTTCATTGCGTCACTGCGTCATTTCTTCGTTGCGTCACTGCGTCATTTCTTCATTTCATCACTGCGTCATTTCTTCATTGCGTCACTGCGTCATTTCGTCACTGCGTCATTTCTTCATTGCGTCACTGCGTCATTTCGTCACTGCGTCATTTCTTCATTGCGTCACTGCGTCATTTCTTCATTGCGTCACTGCGTCATTTCTTCATTGCGTCACTGCGTCATTTCTTCATTGCGTCACTGCGTCATTTCGTCACTGCGTCATTTCTTCATTGCGTCACTGCGTCATTTCTTCATTGCGTCACTGCGTCATTTCTTCATTGCGTCACTGCGTCATTTCTTCGTTGCGTCACTGCGTCATTTCTTCGTTGCGTCACTGCGTCATTTCTTCGTTGCGTCACTGCGTCATTTCTTCATTGCGTCACTGCGTCATTTCGTCACTGCGTCATTTCTTCATTGCGTCACTGCGTCATTTCGTCACTGCGTCATTTCTTCATTGCGTCACTGCGTCATTTCTTCATTGCGTCACTGCGTCATTTCTTCACTGCGTCATTTCGTCACTGCGTCATTTCGTCACTGCGTCATTTCTTCACTGCGTCATTTCTTCATTGCGTCACTGCGTCATTTCGTCACTGCGTCATTTCTTCACTGCGTCATTTCTTCATTGCGTCACTGCGTCATTTCGTCACTGCGTCATTTCTTCATTGCGTCACTGCGTCATTTCTTCATTGCGTCATTTCGTCACTGCGTCATTTCTTCATTGCGTCACTGCGTCATTTCTTCATTGCGTCACTGCGTCATTTCTTCACTGCGTCATTTCGTCACTGCGTCATTTCGTCACTGCGTCATTTCGTCACTGCGTCATTTCTTCATTGCGTCATTTCTTCATTCTCTGTCATTCACAGTTTGCCATTGTTATTTTTCAGTCATCAGTCTTCGTCGTTTGATTTTTCGTTTGTCCTCATTTGCCATTCATCATTTGACATTTATTATTCGCTATTCATTATTTTTCACTCGTCATCATTTTTATTTGTCCTCATTTGCCTTTCCTCATTCCTCATTCCTCATCAGTCCTCATCCTTTGGTCCTCCATTCTCTGTCATGGTTTTCTCTCCTTCACACTCTCCACACTTGATCTTTACGATTACCGTCAGCAAACAGCCTTGAGCCGCGCTGACGATCATAATATAGACACAAAACACTGATCTGTTCTCAGAACGACACGCTCTGATCCAAAACAGCACACACACACACACACACACACACACACACACACACACACACACACACACACACACACTTTATCAGTGCTTGCTTTGACTGGAACTGAAGCCACAACCTTGGCTTTGCCATACTGTGCTGTTCAGTGTAGATGCAGACCTCTCTCTCTCTCTCTCTCTCTCTGTGTGTGTGTGTGTGTGTGTGTGTGTGTGTGTGTGTGTGTGTGTGTGTGTGTGTGTGTGTGTGTGTGTGTGTGTGTAGGTGGGTTCTCTGGAGCAGGCGATGCTGGACGCATTAGTGATGGACCGTGTGGAGTTCGTCAAACTGCTGATAGAGAACGGCGTCAGCATGCACAGATTCCTGACCATCACACGCCTGGAGGAGCTCTACAACACTGTACATACACACACACACACACACACACACACACACACACACACTGTACAAACACATCACAAACAATTACCCGCTGTTCAAATGCAACATGCACACATATACGATCACATATATAAACATATATATACACAAACACATGATGCAACATTTGCTCATACACACACATACACATGCTAAACAAACGCAACATACACTCATACACACATTATTCAAACACAAAACACACACACTATATGCAAACACAACATACACACACTATATAAACACAACACACACACACTGTGTAAACAACAAATATGGGCAGACACACACACATGCATACACACTATACAGATGCTTGTTAAACCTGTGTGTTGTTATTGTCACAGAAACAAACACCAACAAACCCGACGCTGTATCACCTGGTCAGAGACGTCAAACAGGTAAACACTAACCCTAGTGGAGTGTATTGAGGCTCTGTGTGCGCGCGTGCTGATGTCTCTGTGCTGTTCTGCAGGGGAATCTCCCACCGAACTATAAGATCACACTGATTGACGTCGGTCTGGTGATCGAGTATCTGATGGGAGGAACATACAGATGCAACTACACACGCAAACGCTTCCGCATCATCTACAACAACCTGCATGGAAACAGCAGAGTAAATCTCACACACACACACACACACACACACAACGCATCATCTACAACAGGTCTCAAACTCCTGGAAAGCCGCAGCTCTGCACAGTTTTGCTCCAACCCTAATCAAACACAGCTGATCAACTAATCAAGCTGTTCAACACTACTGTGCTGTGTCTGAAATCGCCTACTGCTCAGTAGGTACTGCATTTGATAGTAAATGTAGTACTCAGCCACTAGAAAAATACACTCTATACAGAGTTTATGGATGTCAGTAGTATGAATGAAACTCGGACGTTCTACATCTGCCATTTTGTCTTAAAATAAGTAAGCTGACCAAAGTTGTTACAGGGAGAAGACTTTATTGAAGACAGTGAATAGTGCAGTAGCTCAGCAGTGATGTTTACTCGTCAGTCTTTGAGTTATTTAACCCAAAGTGCTGTCTGTGAGACACTACTGTATAACAGGATATGACCTCCCCCAGAGGTTACCCAAATGGTTTAGTTGGGTCAAAACTCTTGAGTTCCTGGAGGCTGTTTGGTTCACACTTTTCCAGATGCAGATACTTGTTTGCATGAAGTGAGCCATACAATCCATCATGATCATGTGACCTCCTCGCGTCAGTTGTGTAGCTTTACTCCCGTTCATATATTCTCTCACGTTGCATCATGAGTGTGTAGCGTCCATTGGATGCACACTTCAGAATCTCACTGGAAGTAGCAGGTCATCCAGGTAAATCTTACATACTGCTTTACTATTCTATGAATTTGGACACACTCGGCTCGCATACTGTGCATTAGTGTGCTATATAGTATAGAAGATTTCTCCAACACATCTCTAATCATAATAGTGTTAATAACTCATCTCTAATAACTGATTTATTTTCTCTTCATCATGATGACAGTAAATAATATTAGACTAGATATTCTTCAAGACACTTCTATACAGCTTAAGTGGCATTTAAAGGCTTAACTAGGGTAATTAGGGTAAAGTTAGGGTAATTAGGGTAACTAGGCAGGTTAGGGTAATTAGGCAAGTTATTGTATAACAGTGGTTTATTCTGGAGACAATTGAGAAAAATATATAGCTTAAAGGAGCTAATAATATTGACCTTAAAATGATTTTAAAACTATTAAAAACTGCTTTTATTCTAGCTGAAATAAAACAAATCAGACTTTCTCCAGAAGAACAAATATTATCAGACATACTGTGAACATTTCCTAAATCTGTTCAACATCATCTGGGAAATATTTATATGAGTTCTATACACCATATATAATATATCATATTTTCTAAACTGCAGATCTTAGTATTGTTGTGTGATGTAGTTGTGTGGTGTGTGATGATGATGGAGTTTAACCTACAGTTGTTCATCAGTGGTAAGTGTTATAGCTGAATTGTTTATTTTACAGCTGTTTATTGTTCTGAATTGATTTTAGTAAGTGTTTTATTGCTCATTTTTAAGTGACATTTTTTAATAATGTTTTTTATAAAGTGTTTATCTAGAGTTTTATTTAACAGTTATTTATTTGGGGGATTTTAGTAAATATATTTTGGTCATATTTATTTACTGCTGATGGATATTACTGCATAAATGAGCATTTATACTGTACATTTATTCAAACATGAATCAGAATTATCTGCAGTAAGTGCTTGATGATTTGTGTCTGTGTGTGTGTGTGTGTGTGTGTGCGTGTGTGTGTGTGCAGCGGTCGGGGCGACACACCAGCAGCTCTCACTCTCATGAGTCCTTCAGCATTCAGGCGGATAAGAAGGAGAAAACCAGACACAACCACTTCATCAAGACCGCACAGCCGTACAAGCCCAGGGTACAGAGAGAGAGAGAGTGTGTGTGTGTGTGTGTGTGTGTGTGTGTGTGTGTGTGTGTGTGTGTGGCTGTGTTGTTTAGGCTTCTCTGACACAGTGTGTGTGTGTCTGTATCAGTGATTAGGCTCCTGCAATGCTTTGTGTGTGTTCAGGCTTTTGTCACTGTGTGTGTGTGTGTGTGTGTGTGTATCTGGAGTGTGTTCAGACTCCTCTGACATAGTGTTTTCATATTTGTGGTGGGTTTAGACACTGTGTGTGTGTGCGTGTGTGTGTGCGTGTGTGTGTGTGTCAGGAGTGTGTTCAGGCTCCTCTGTCACAATGTGTGTGTGTGTTGCATCTCCTCTAATGAGTGTGCTCAGGCTCCTCTGACACTGTGTGTGTACATATGTCTCTGTGTGTGTGTTTGTGGGTGGGTGGGTGGGTGTGTGTGCAAGTGTGTTCAGGCCCCTCTAATGCAGTGTGTGTGTGTGTGTGTGTGTGTGTGTGTGTGTGTATCTGGAGTGTGTTCAGACTCCTCTGACATAGTGTTTTCATATTTGTGGTGGGTTTAGACACTGTGTGTGTGTGTGTGTGTGTGTGTGTGTGTGTGTGTGTGTGTGTGTGTGTGTGTGTGTGTGTGTGTGTGTGTGTGTCAGGAGTGTGTTCAGGCTTTTGTCACTGTGTGTGTGTGTGTGTGTGTATCTGGAGTGTGTTCAGACTCCTCTGACATAGTGTTTTCATATTTGTGGTGGGTTTAGACACTGTGTGTGTGTGTGTGTGTGTGTGTGCGTGTGTGTCAGGAGTGTGTTCAGGCTCCTCTGTCACAATGTGTGTGTGTGTTGCATCTCCTCTAATGAGTGTGCTCAGACTCCTCTGACACTGTGTGTGTACATATGTCTCTGTGTGTGTGTTTGTGGGTGGGTGGGTGGGTGTGTGTGCAAGTGTGTTCAGGCCCCTCTAATGCTGTGTGTGTGTGTGTGTGTGTGTGTGTGTGTGTGTGTGTGTGTGTGTGTGTGTGTGTGTGTGTGTGTGTGTGTGTGTGTGTGCGTGCGCGCGTGCGTGCGTGCGTGTGTGTGCGCGCGCAAGTATGTTCAGGCCCCTCTATTGCTGTGTGCGTGCGTGCGTGTGTGTGTGCGCGTGCGTGCACAAGTGTGTTCAGGCCACTCTAATGCAGTGTGTGTGTGCTCCTGCCTGCAGCTGGACTCTGTGTCGGAGCTGCAGAAGAAGAAGAGTAAGGAGGAGGTGGTGGACGTGGACGACCCGGAGACGCGGCGCTTCCCGTACCCGTTTAACGAGCTGCTGGTGTGGGCGGTGCTGATGAAGCGGCAGAAGATGAGTCTGTTCTTCTGGCAGCACGGAGAGGAGTCCATGGCTAAAGCGCTGGTGGCCTGCAGACTGCTGCGCTCGCTCGGGGACGAGGCCAAGAAGAGCGACGTGGTGGACGACACCTCTGAGGAGCTGAAGGAGTACTCCAGGTCAGAGATGCAGACTACAGGCTTCACTAGTGCAGTAGAGGAGTTCAGAGAGGCAGAGGAGGGATCCAGCGGTCAGGAGAGCTGATCCCAGAACAGCCTGAACACACCACAGCACTCGGCTGATCACTGTCATTACACGTCTGTCTGTGTGTGTCTGTGTGTGTGTGTGTGTGTGTGTGTGTGTGTGTGTGTGTGTGTGTGTGTGTGTGTGTGTGTGTGTGTGTGTGTGTGTGTGTGTGTGTGTGTGTGTGTGTGTGTGTGTGTGTGTGTGTGTGTGTGCGTGTGTGTGCGTGTGTGTGCGTGTGTGTGCGTGTGTGTGTGTGTGTGTGTGTGTGTCTCTGTACTATCCTTTACCATGTGTGTGTGTGTTCAGTGAGTTCGGCACGCTGGCAGTGGATCTACTGGAGCAGTCGTTCCGTCAGGACGAGACGATGGCGATGAAGCTGCTGACCTATGAGCTGAAGAACTGGAGCAACTCCACCTGTCTGAAGCTGGCGGTGTCGTCACGGTTACGGCCCTTCGTGGCGCACACCTGCACACAGATGCTGCTGTCCGACATGTGGATGGGCAGACTCAACATGCGCAAGAACTCCTGGTACAAGGTACAACACACACACCTGCACACATATCCCATGATGCATTGCTTCAGTTATTTCACACCAAGTGTGCCTCATGCCCAGGGTCAGACACAATCTGTGGACGTTTTTCACTATTCCTGTGCAGAATTGTGTAAAAAATCAGCGGATTTATGCTGAATTATTTTGGGAGTTTCATAACTAAAACCTTAATATATAAACTAAAAGGTAATCCCTTTTTAACTTGTATTTAATGTCTTCAATGTAAATCCAGTTAGATTCACTTTATCTGGTAAACAAAGCAAGTCTCTCATATAATATCTCTACTGAAAGACAGAGAATATGACTGTACACACTGTATTGTACATAAATCAGATCAACATGTTCATATTAGTCAATAATATTACTGTAAAAACTGAAGAAATATAGATTTACACACATTTACTCCAGTAAATAAACTGAATTAATGATGAGTTATACTCTGCAGAATTCTTCACATGCAGATTCCATGTGGGCCTAGTCATGCCTCCTTTTGAGTGATGCTCCCAGCTGTTAGATCGCCCCCTGGGGGCTGGCTGCAGTACAAGTTATAAAGCCCGCCTGCTCCGTGCAGTGGCGCCCCCAGAACATTTTCTTAAGGGTGGCCAGAAGAGGCCAGACCAAATCTTGGGGTGGCACACAAAAAATATTGAATTCAGTGTAATGTTTTATTTCTGTTACTGGTAAATGAAATAATTAGGGTTCATACGGTCATGGAAAACAGTTTGCATGTTCTCCCCGTGTTGGTGTGGGTTTCCTCCAGGTGCTCTGGTTTCCCCCACAGTCCAAACACATGCGCTATAGGGGAATTGGGTAAGCTAAAATTGTCAATCGTGTGTGTGCACGTGAATGAGTGTGGGTGTTTCCCAGTGATGGGTTGCAGCTGGAAGGGCATCCGCTGTGTAAAACTCTAAATAAGTTGGCGGTTCATTCTGCTGTGGTGACCCTAGATTAATAAAGGGACTAAGCTGAAGGAAAATGAATATAAATTGAAACTAAATAGGTTGTTGCGTGTTTAAGCTGTAATATGTATTTATAGCTGTGATATGCTGTAATAAATAACATGCACTGTTTTTCTATTCTCCGCATATGTAGACATTGCATGAAACATTAGGTCATGAACACTTAAAGTCTTGGGAAAATCATGGAAAAGTCATGGAATTTTAGTAGTTGAAATGTGCATGAACCCTGAATAATGTGGTTTTAATTTATTATAATTATTTATTCTTGAAATATTGCAATTTATTCTTTGAAATAATTCAGCATGTACATAAACAAACCAAATACAAATCCATATTTAGTTTGAAGACCATTTTCACACATATATATATATATATTTGAATAACCTTTCAGTTATTTTTCACATACTTTTATTGTACAGCGTACAGTATATGCCATGTCTAAAATTAATGAAGATTAATGAACGAATTAATAAAACAAACAAATGAACAAACTGACCAAAAACACACACACACACACACACATATATATATATATATATATATATACACACACACACACACACACACACATATACACGCACACACTTATATACACACACACACACACACACACACACACACACTATACAGACACTAATAATATCATTATCCATATCCCTTTATGAGCCAAAATATAATTAATACAGCTTCTTCTATTGATGTACCCTTAAGGTAAATATTCAATTGTCACTGCTGTCTATTGAAGGTGTGTGTGGGCTGTCTACGACGATCGGGGAGGGGGAGTGAATCACCAATCAATCCACAATAATTTAGTAGCTGCTGTTTATTTATTTAATTATATATTTATCTATTGATTTATTGAAATATTGTGAATTTAATAACCGCGTACATCACACAGTTTTGAATAAACCCTATATTATTACGTGCTTTTAAATGTAGATGTCATTTACATCAGCGAGCCTGTGTTACAGTGCAGATACGGCGGTCCGATGAGCAGTTCAGGGGGCGTGGGGGATTTGACATATAAGCTTTTGATTGGAAGGTTGACTCCGCGGCTCCGCCTCTGGCTCCTGCCATGCCCAGACTCTAATTTGAGCAGTGTTTTGCCACAGTTTGTGCCGTCACGAGGTGTTTTGCATTTAAAGCGTTCAATGGGAAATGCGCTGTGGAGTCGTCCACATTATTTACAGTCATTAGTGCACACATGCAGCTCTACACAATAAACATCTGGGATTTAAAGTGAAGGGATGAAGAACAGTGTGTTACTGCTGTGATTGGACAGTTCTCAGTGTGTGTGTGCATGTGTGTGTGCTTCATTAACTGTGTTGTATTGTGTTTGTGCGCAGGTGATTTTGAGTATCCTGGTTCCTCCGGCTATCCTCCTGCTGGAGTACAAGACCAAAGCGGAGATGTCCCACATTCCCCAGAGTCAGGACGCACACCAGAGCATGGAGGACAGCGAACACAACCTGCAGCATCCAGACGACATACAGATGGTGCACACACACACACACACACACACACACGCACACACACACACACACACACACACACACACACACACACAGCTGTAGTCTTGGTCAGTGTTGATGTCGTTTTGCTCTCTGATACTCAGAATCAGTCAGTCTGTGTGTTGTGATGTGTGTTTTCAAGTGTACCCACCACAGACTGACAGGTGTGTGTGTGTGTGTGTGTGTGTGTGTGTGTTAGGATGTGTTCAAGGAAGTGCGTTTGAGTGATAATGCAGAAATGAAGAGCGAGTCGGAGGTGCACGTGCGCTCCCGCAGGTTACCCATCACACGCAAGTTCTACGCCTTCTACCACGCGCCCATCGTCAAGTTCTGGTTCAACACGGTACGTACACTCCTGTTCTCACGCCTGTGTGTGTGTGTGTGTGTGTGTGTGTTTCCAGCACTTCAGCTGTTCCTGTTCCCATGTGATAATATCAGAGAGTGTTGTTCCTGCATAAACCAGCCGCGTTACACACAGATAAACATCACTGCTCTAGTGGAAGATTCACCAGCGTGTGTGTGTGTGTGTGTGTGTGTGTGTGTGTGTGTGTGCTGTTGATGGTTCATCTGTTCCTCTTCAGCTCAGTGTGTTGATGAACTGTTAAATATTTTCTGTTCAGTCTATAATGATTGGTCTGTGTGTGTGTGATCTGAATCCTTATGATTCTTGCCCAATCACAAACACACACACACACACACACACACGCACACACACACACACACACACACACACACACACACACACACACAGATGCAGAATATACTGTAAAGCAGAATTTGTCCATCAGTAAGTCAAAGATATGTCTGTATTATCTGTCCATTTGAAGTGTGTGTTTGTGCGTGCGTGCGTGTGCGCATGCGTGCGTGTGTGTGTGTGTGTGTTTCAGCTGTTCTACATCGGTTTCCTGATGCTGTACTCATTCGTGGTTCTGGTGAAGATGCAGGATCTTCCGTCTCCTCAGGAGTGGGTCGTCATTCTCTACATCTTCACACTCGCGGTGGAGAAGATACGAGAGGTGTGTTTGTGTGTGTCTGTGTGTGTGTGTGTGTGTGTGTGTGTGTGTGTCTGTCCTTGTGTGCAGTTTTGGTAGTGTGTGTATGGGCACTATATATAAATATGTGTGTTATTACTTTATATGAGTGTGTATGCATACTGTATATGAATCTGTGTGTGTGTGTGTGTGTCTGTGTCTGTGTCTGTGTCTGTATCTGTGTGTGTGTGTGTGTGTGTGTGTGTGTGTGTCAGAGTGTGGTATGTCAGAAATGTTTAATTATTTGAGCAGTGTGTTCTCCAGTTCAGTGGGTTTCAGCTGTGTGTGTTTAACCCGCCGGCTGATCATTGACTCCATTAAACAGATGTGTGTATCGTCAGAAGGTCACACACACACACATGTTTGTGTGTCTGAGTGTGTGTGCGCTGCTCTGGAGTGTGTCGTAAGATGTTTTGGGACCCTGAGATGTTCTGATAAGTGTAAATCAGACATCATGAGATGAAGAAAATAACTCTGAGTGCTGTATAAATAAGGAGAGCGTGAAACACTGCGCACCTCACTACAAACACACTCCATCACTGAGTGATTACACCATTAAAATCCTGTTTAAATTACTTTTTAATTAGTAATGATTAAAAGTTACTCGGATCGGCACAGTGGCTCAGTGGCTGTTACTGTGGCCTCACATAAAGTAGGTCTCCGTCAGAGCCTCAGCTGGGTCAGTTGGTGTTTCTGTGTGGAGTTTGCATGTTCTCCCCGTGTTGGTGTGGGTTTCCTCCGGGTGCTCCGGTTTCCCCCACAGTCCAAACACATGCGCTATAGGGGAACTGATCAACTACACTGGCTGTAGTGTATGAGTGTGTGTGTGTAAATGAGTGTATATGGGTGTTTCCTAGTACTGGGTTGCAGCTGAAAGGGCATCTGCTGTGTAAAACATATGCTGGAATAGTTGGCGGTTCATTCTGCTGTGGCAACTCCTGATGAATTAAGGGAATAATCCACAGGAAAATGAATAAATTAATAAAAGTGACTCAATTACTTAATTAGTAATGTAATTCCTTGACTAAATACTAGAGAATACAGAATTATTAGCCCCCTTGTTTATTTTTCCCCAGTTTCTGTTTATCAGAGAGCAGATTTCTCCAACACATCTCTGCACATAATAGTGTTAATAACTCATCTCTAATAACTGATTTATTTTCTCTTTGTCATGATGACAGTAAATAATATTAGACTAGATATTCTTCAAGACACTAGTATTCAGCTTACAGTCACATTTAAAGGTGCAACTAGGGTAATTAAGTTAACTAGGCAGGTTAGGGTAATTAGGCAAGTTATTGTATAATGATGGTTTGTTCTGTTGACAGTCGAAAAAAAAAATTTGCTTAAAGGGGCTAATAATATTGAGCTTAAAATTGCTTTAAAAAATTAAAAACTGCTTTTATTCTAGCCGAAATAAAACAAATAAGACTTTCTCCAGAAGAACAAATATTATCAGACATACTGTGAACATTTCCTGAATCTGTTCAACATCATTTGGGAAATATTTAAAACAGAAAAAAAATTCAAAGGGGGCTAATAATTCTGACTTCAGCTGTATATATATATATATATACACACACACAAACTTTTTTGAGTTTTTTCCTTGTGTTGAACACAAAAGAAGATATTTTGAAGAATGCTGTAAGCCTGTAACCATTGAGTTCCACAGTATTTGTCTATCCTCTGGATGTCAGTGCTTACAGGTTTTTAAGCTGTATTCACCAGAATAAAGAGACTCAAAGCTTATGGGCCGCTCGAGCGAGAGTAATACTGAGATTTTAGTTTTAATTTTTTGCGTGAACTCTCTCCCTAATGTCTGTGTGTGTATGTGTGTGTATATATAAATGTTCAGATGCAGAACCCTCTAAATCCATCAGACCTCTTTTCTTGTGATTGAGCATTTTCTATCAGGCTCCTATAATTAGGTTCAGCAGTTTCATTTTCATTTCATTTTATTTAACATAAAACACATTACACACACCACCTAAAATTAAATATTCATACATCTGTTAAGTAAATGGCGGTTCATTCCGCTGTGGTAAACCAGGAATGAAATCTGTAAAGCGCATTAAACAATAACATTAATCTTACGTTAATTAAATCTGAACTATCTGTTGTCATTTCTGGTATTTGGGATTTTAGATTTAATGCAAGTAGAGCAGTGTAAACACCGCAAACTACGCTTGTTATATTCAAATAATGTGAAGTAAAAACATTGTGAATCATCAATATCTGTGCATTGTCCATTAATATAAAAATACCATATTTTACTGAAGTAATATAAATAATGTACAGCTTTATACAGTATATTTATCTTTTAAAAAATACATTAGCAAATAAAACACAAGGTAGGCCTACTGGGCAAAAAGGGGATGTCCCTCAGACACCTTTAGAAGCTGTCATTCATTCATTCATCCTCACTATACTCACATCTTTGCTCTCTTTTTGCTCTCTTGTTTATCCTCATAGCATCCATGTGGGATAAAAGAACAGCATCTTAACTTCGTCTTTCGTGAAATGGAGTTGCCGTTGTAGCGTTGCTGCGCAAAAAATCATTCCGAATGCATGCTACACTCCCGACTGTGCTGTGTGTTTTCTTCTTCTGATAATGCTCAGAGTTTTGAGGTAGCAGACGTTTTCATTTGCCATTCACTGACAGTCGTACAGGCTCATCCAGTTCATCAAACCCGTCTTTTAAGATCAAAATCTGAAGGGGAATATGTCTCCTCATAAAGCCGGCGTATCAGCGCGCCGCTACATTGAACACACATGATTCGATTCACGCCTTCTGATTGGTTCTTAGGAAATAGCGGCTTTTGCCAACAAACTGTTATTTATCTGCGATTTAGATGATTTGGAGCAAAATATTTGTTGAACATCTACAACATGCCTAAAGCATTCACTCAGTGTCCTCCGCTCATTTCTGGCAGAGGTGGTGTTTCTCTGCGTTTGCACTCTTCATATGTTGCTGTGTTTGTTCTGCAGATGTTCATGTCTGAGGGAGGAAAGATCAGTCAGAAGATTAAAGTCTGGTTCAGCGATTGCTTCAACTTCTCTGATTTCCTGGCCATCCTGATGTTCTTCGTGGGCTTCGGTCTGCGTCTGGTGTCGGAGGTGTTCATCGCAGGACGCATCGTGTACTGCCTGAACATCATCTTCTGGTACGTGCGGCTGCTGGACATCCTGGCGGTCAACCAGCAGGCCGGCCCATACGTCATGATGATCGGCAAGATGGTGAGTGTGGGACATCTCCTGTAAAAGCAGAGGTGGAAAGAGTAATACAATCTTATACTCAAGTAAAAGTACTGTACTTCCAAAAACTTTACTTAAGTAAAAGTAAAGTTAGGTGTCTGTAAATCTGCTGAAGTAAAAGTAAATAATAACCAGGACCAGGCGGAATCTGCAGACGGTTTTTGCTATTCCTGCAGAGAATTTTGGTAAAAATCTGCAGAATTATTTTGGGAGTTTCATAACTAAAACCTTAATATATGAAGTAAAAGTAACCCCTTTTTAACTTGTATTTAATGTCTTCAATGTAAATCCAGTTAGATTCACTTTATTAGGTAAACAAAGCAAGTCTCTCATATAATATCTCTACTGAAAGACAGAGAATATTACTGAACACACTGTATTGTACATAAATCAGATCAACATTTCCATATTAGTCAATAATATTACTGTAAAACTGAATAAATATAGATTTACACACATTTACTCCAGTAAATAAACTGAATCAATGATGAGCTAATACTCTGTGGAATTCTTCAGAAAATCTGCGTAAAATCTGTGTAAAAACGTGCACAGATCCCGTGTGGGCCTAATAATAACTCATTAAAAATGTGCTCTTGAGTAAAGAGTAACTACTTCTCAAGAGGCACAAGATGATATAAACCTCCAATTAGCTATTTTAATTTGAATAAACAACTTTAAAAATGAAAGACCAATAACAAAAACGATATCATTATTTAAACTATTTCACAGATGATCCTATTTATCCATTTAAACTAATTCTAATGCAACATCTGCTGTGGTAACTAAATTGTGCATAGACAGTTTTGCTCCAAGTCCCTGTTAATATCTAATCCTGGTGCTAACGAACATTAGCAATGTTACAAACACAGTTGAGCAAGTTACTTCCAAAATGTCATGCATAATATGACTAGTTCCTGTCATTTCTCTGTAATTAGTTACATTACAATATTAATGTGCTACTCTACTTTTGTATTACTTTTAGGTTACTTTGAGGTGCAGATAAGTGTTTCAGACAACACACGCAAGCTGCAGTTACCTCATCACAACATACTGTTTCAGCCGTGTTGTTTTGGTGATAAAAATCTTTCTGAATACATATAAATATATTATAGCAGGAAAAATCAAATACTCTGGAAGTCGATGGGTACAGCTTTCCAGCATTCTTACAAATATCTTCTTTTGTGTTCAACATAGGAAAGAGAATCAAACATGTTTATTACAAGCAAAGGGCGAGTTAGAGACAGAATTGAACCATCGCTTTAAGCTGTCATGGGAAACACATACAGTGCACACTACACCAAGAGTAGGAAATATGTCAGCGTAAGATCATTTCTACAGCAGATTATCAGACTTTAGCGTTAGTTCTTCCAGATTTGAGTGCAGTTTAGGATCATTTCAGGCTACAGTGACTGCAGTGTGTGACGAGGTTTATAGTCATTACATCAATAAACTGAACAGCGGATTGGAGATGCGTTTATACTAAGCATTCGGAACTTTCCACCTGTTATTTATTTATTTTCTGCATCATAAAGTTCCATATTACACCTATAAGGACACAGACATGACTGACATTAATAATGAGCCATGTACAGCGGCATTGCTGGTGATGACGGGCATTTTGCTGATAAACTTTCTAAAATCAGGTGACACATCTCACTCCAGCAACAGGAAATAGACCAACTGTTTAACCTGCAGATTTCTCTCACTCTGCTGCTGCTGTGTGACGTGGTTTCACCATTTTCTTTACCTTTGCGTTCTTTATATGTTTATTTTTTACTCAGTAACAGTGATGATGTAGCGCAATACTTTAGGCAAATCATACTCAAGTAAAAGTAAATAAACTTCTCCAGTCCAGTAACGTGAGTAAATGACAGTCATTACTTTCCTCCTCTGTGTAAAGGCCTCCAGTTTTACTCCTTTACAAGCTGTGAGATCAGTGTTTGGTGTCTCTAGAATGTGTGTGTAAAGCTTCAGCTCAAGATACTCATCAGATCAGTCACTATACTCTGATGAAGATGAAGCGAATAAACCCCAGCACAAACACATCTGATAACCTTACTGTGCTGTTTCTGATTCATGAACTGGATCTCTGCTTCATCTGTGTCTGTATCTGTCACTCTCCTCTGCTTATCTGATGTCACGCTGGAGAAACACACACACACACATGGGAACGGTGGGTTCATTTGCATTTAAAGGCACAGGTGCAAGCGCTACACTTATTTTGACCCCAATATTCTCACCTTCAGGAGAGTATAATGACTGATCTGATGAGTATCCTGAGCTGAAACTTTACAGACACATTCTGGAGACACCAAACACTGATCTTACATCTGGTAAAGGCATTTTAGAGTGTTCGTGTGTGTCCAGCGGTGTGACCAAACGCTTTGTCTTCACCGTGTGTGTGTGTTTCCGCAGGTGGCCAACATGTTCTACATCGTGGTCATCATGGCGGTGGTGCTGCTGAGCTTCGGTGTTCCCCGTAAAGCCATTTTATACCCAGAGGAGGAGCCGTCGTGGTCTCTGGCCAAAGATGTGGTGTTCCAGCCGTACTGGATGATGTACGGGGAGGTGTACGCCTATGAAATTGATGGTAAACACAACAGCACTGTCAGTCCAGGTACTAGTTACCTGTGGAGCCTATTAAGGTGACCTATTTTGCCAGTTCACGATGTCTCTAGAGTGTGTGTGAAGTCTCAACACAGCACACAGATGACGTCTTCTAACTCTCTGGAACTGACCCCATTCAGACTGTTCATTTGTGCTTCATCTAGAGCTCCACATCTATAATCCTCTTAGTCTATGCTGACATTATCTTCAGCAGCTCAAACACTCTAATGGCTAATGGACAGACGGCTGCTTCTCACTCAGGGCTGCTGTTTATGCTAATGAGAGATGGGCACTAGTGGGCGGGGCTTTCCCCCTCTGATGACACGTACAAAGAGAGAATGTCAATCAAAGTGTTTCATTCATCAAGTCTGATTATAATAAACACAATAATTTATGTTGATCATTAGAGGCTGGAGATATTCACACACTGCTGACACACACACACACACACACACACACACACACACTCTACAGGGGTTAAACCAGTTATAAAAGTAATTTCTGCGCCTTTCAATAATATTTTGGTCCAATGAAAAGGTATTGTTCAGCCAGGCCCCGCGCCAGGGTGTCATAACTGAGGGGGCATTTTAATCCCATAGGGGGGCACTAGACCTGGTGACTGATTTCAGTCCCTTTTGTTCCTTTTATTTAGACTATTTATTCACATATTTCCTTTGCATTACTGCCTGAGTTACTGACTTAGGGCAGTGATGTACTTTTTTATAGTAATAATAATATGCACAGTTTCACTATTACTGATTTCATCAATGAAGGTAATGCAACGAGACCGTTTACATAAACGCAGACGCATCATGGCTTCAGCACCAAACCAGTGGCTTTAATCATATTTTATTCTCCTCATTTCTTTCTGTCTTATTTCAAATATATATAATATAAATATATAAATGTTTAAAGTTTTAGATAAAGACATCAGACTATGCCCACACATGCAATATAACGGGTAAATAAATATAGTGAAATCAGCATAACCGAGTCATTACGCTTCACGCAGCCTATTACCAAACAGAAATCCGTGTTAGGAACAAGTTAAATGTTAAATCTAATGTCAATATGTAAAATATTAGCTAAATGTGTTACTTGGTTAGATTTTAAGGGATTAGTGTAGCCAGAAAAATACCTAAAAAAACAAGAATTTCACAGTTACTGGCATGAAAATAGGTTAAATTTTGGCATGGATAACACAACTCAACAGGCTTTATAACTCTTTTTTTCATACTTTTACATGTAAAGATTTTGTCTGGTTGGCATTTATAAAAACGGCATCATAAACCATTAGGCTATTAGCCCTAGTCGTCATGTTATTTATTTATTAAGCCTGTTTTAATAGCTGTTTTCAGGTTACATTTTCATTTTTAGGGCCATGAGCTACAAATCAACACAAAATCGATATGCTAACTGTATTTTAGCTCTTAAAATAGGCCTACAATATATTTTCTGGTCTTTAATTTTGCATGAGTAAATAGCAGTATAGCCTAAACTACATATGTTTTACAGATTATCATTCAGCCTGGCTGCAGCGCATGTGAGAGGTTGACCTGCGGCAAATCCACTCACTCGCGCACTATATACCCATTTCATTTATAAGATGGTCAACTTGACTTCATCTCTAAACTCAAAAGGCATTTATTAAGTGTCGTAGACTGCTGCTGCATAATGAGACGCTTCTTTTCACACCTGTTAAAGTGCGCTTTAGCGATGTCAAACATTTAAAAGGGTTCTGCTTTTTGTCAATTTTAGCTTACTTTTAATAATGTTAATAATAGTGAATATAATAAATTAAAATATTGATAATAGTGTAGACTGCTGTGGGACTGTGCAGTGTCCAACTAAACCTGTTCATGAGGCTACTCTAATATTAATCCTGAACTGAAAAACGAATGTGAAAATTGCGTCTCTGCTAAATTAGTTTATTAGCAGATTTCTTCTGCGTGTCTTCATTTTAGAGCTCAGGAGAGGTGTATTTGAAGAATTAGTTAACCAAAACATGAAATCAATTAGGCTGCTCGCCTTCATGTCATTCACTAGTCATTTTCTCCTGTGTGTGTTTAGAGTGCGCCTCCGCCGCTGCGTGCACACCCTGACCTGACGCGGGGACCAGATCTCTGGACTCTTGCTTTAATTTCACAATTATAAACATTATAAACGATCTAAATGTGTGTTCAGGGGGTTGGAATAATGAGAGTGTTAATAATTAATGACAGAAATAATATTA
This sequence comes from Danio aesculapii, assembly GCF_903798145.1. Classification (NCBI taxonomy): domain Eukaryota; kingdom Metazoa; phylum Chordata; class Actinopteri; order Cypriniformes; family Danionidae; genus Danio; species Danio aesculapii. The sequence continues at coordinate 23,640,670 of NC_079452.1, read as the reverse complement.
ACTTTTGACTGAATAATCCTGTATGAAAACTGAGGGGGCACAAGTTCTTTCTGAGAGGGCAATGCCCCCTTTTGCCCCCTGTAGCTCCGGGCCTGTCTTCAGTCATCCATCATCATTTAGTGACTTTATTTTCTGAAGGTTTCAGTTTAAGCACTACTTTACACTCCAGAACTGTTGTAAAAGTCGTGATTGGGTATCAGAGATGATGAAGTGATACTGAACCCTAATAAATACTGTAACAGAAGACTTTTACATTATTAGATTAAATGTTAAACGCGTGTGTGTGTGTGTGTGTTTGTGTGTGTGTGTGCGTGTGTGTGTGTGTGTGCGCGCATGTTTCTGCAGTGTGTGCCAACTCGAGTGAGGATCACGTTCGAGATCTGTGTGCGACCGGTGTGTGGCTGACGCCGCTGCTGCAGGCCGTTTATCTGTTCGTCCAGTACATCCTGATGGTCAACCTGCTGATCGCCTTCTTCAAGTGAGTGTGTGTGTGTGTGTGTGTGTGTGTGTGTGTGTAAGAGAGAGAGTGAGAGTGCATCTATGTGACATGTCCATCTCTCTGCAGTAACGTGTACCTGCAGGTGAAGTCGATCTCTAACCTGGTGTGGAAGTACCAGCGCTATCACTTCATCCTGGCGTATCACGATAAGCCCATCCTGCCGCCGCCGCTGATCCTGCTGAGCCACGCCGCCTCGCTCCTCAGCTCCATCTGCAGGAAGAGGAAGAAGGACAGCAGCACCTACGGGCCCAGTAACACACTTTACACTACTACTGCGTTCTGTCTGTGTGTGTGTGAGTGTGTGTCTGACTGTGGTGTTTCCTCAGAGCTGTTCCTGACCGAGGAGGATCAGAAGAAGCTGCATGACTTCGAGGAGCAGTGTGTGGAGACGTATTTCCACGAGAAAGATGATCAGTTCCACTCCGGCAGCGACGAGAGGATCAGACTTACATCCGACAGGTCAGAGCACACACACACACACACACACACACACACACACACACACACACACACACCGCCATCTACAATACACATCGCTGCAGCCCGGATACCTCCAACAGGGAGGGACTACACTGCATGTAGGCTGGGCTAAGGTGGTGTAGGTGGAGCAGATATGAATAAAACACATCAGGTTGGGTCTAGAGTTGGGGCAGGTGTAGACATTAATAAAACACAATATTGGACTCTGTGTGTCATGTACAAGACATTAAATAAATCAAAACTCCAGGTTTGTACAGCACATCATCTCCAGAAGCCCACATTACCAGTGTCATCTCCTGTCCAAACTAGCTCTTTGGCTGAATAAAGGTAAGTTTAGGTCAGGGTATGGATCATGTCAGGCTTGACTGTGTGTAGTTGTGGTGTTTCTGTGAGTAAGGTGGGCATTACACCTATATTAGTTGTTTTTATAGTTTTATTTTTGATATTTGGACTAGAAACAAGACAGAAACTCTTGGTGAGAAAAGCGTTCTCTGAAAAATCTCGTCTACTTATTCTTGTTGTAAACAACAGCAAGTGTGAGCGCAGCCCTAGAACCCTGAATATAAGTGTGTGTGTGTGTGTGTGTGTGTGTGTGTGTGTGTGTGTGTGTGTGTGTGTTTCAGGGTGGAGACGATGTGTGTGCAGCTGAAGGAGGTTGGAAATAAGGTGAACTTCATCAAGCGCTCTCTGCACACGCTGGACTCTCAGATCGGGCACCTGCAGGATCTGTCTGCGCTGACCGTGGACACCCTGAAGGCTCTGACGGCCCAGCGCGCTTCTGAAGCCAGCAAAGTGCACAACCAGATCACACGTGAGCTCAGCGTGTCCCGAAACCTGGCGCCCGAGGCCGTGCCGCCGTCCAAAGCCAGCGCTCTGGTGCGCTGCAGCGTGGCCTTCATGCCGCCTTATAGCATGGCGGACTCTCTGTTTGGGGGCGGGGTTGGGGCTGTGCAGGGGGCGGGGCTTCCTCATGCTTCGCTCACAGCAGACTGTGTGCAGACACCGCAGATGCGCCGCCGTGGACACCAGGAGCATCTCTCCAGCGCTCCGGCTGCCGCCGCCAGCTTCTTCCTCAGCACGCCACTGCTGCAGCAGCAGGACCCGCAGGCGCCGCCGGAGGAGTTCGGGGCGTTCGTGGGTGAGTGTGAGGAGTGTGTGTGTGTGAGTGTGCCGAGCGACGCAGCCGTGCCGCTGCTGGTCGTCAGCGAGGCCGAGTGTGAGGGATTCGTCAATCTGGGCTTCAGCGCGGATGAAGAGCCGTCTGACACACACACACCGCTCCCTTCTCTCCGGCCCCCGAGGAGCTGCTGCAGACGCCAGCACACAGCCCGAGGTTTGGCTTCGGTCCACTGCTGGCAATCTGGGAAATGTGGAGCAAAACCCCCGGTCTACCTGTGACCCTTGACCCCATCTGCTTGTCCCAGTGTGTGTGCGTGTGTGTGTGCGTGTGCGTGTGCGTGTGCGTGTGCGTGCGCGTGCGCGTGCGCGTGCGTGTGCGTGTGCGTGTGTGTGTGTGTGTGTGTGTGTCCAGGCCCTGATATACTGCTTACCAGGAACATCTAGAATATCTTGTCATTTTAAAAAGCTCTGGGAGAGTACGCTGAAGTCGGGGAGTTTCACAGAATAGGGAAATCTCCAGGTCATGGATCATCAGAGAGTTCGCTTCATGTTGAAGAGCCCCTATTACGCATTATAAAGGTCATATTTTGGTTTTGGGGGTCTCCAGCAACAGGCTGATATACATGCAGGGTCAAAAACACTTCCATTTTCTTATAATATTCATTTATTTTTCTCTAATTATCCCCCCGCACACATAAAATGTCCCGTTATCGTATCGCTGATCTGCAGTGATTGGTTTGATGGCGAGTTTTCCAGATCAATGTTTCGTCCAGACGTCTTGAAGATTCATCAGTTTAGCTCATGTGTGTTTATATAGCTCTTTTACAGTGGAGATTGTGTCAAAAGAAACAGCTAAAGATCCAGATGTGTGCTAAATCTTCAAAGCTTCTTTTCTTCTGAGGAACAGGGCTTTTCTGCTCGGTGATCTGCACCTCAGCAGGACGTATTCTTCAGCTAGAGCTGTGCTACACTGCATGGAGGATCACTGTTAAACACGACCTTCTGTTTATCTAAATATCTGATTAGAGAAGCGCAGTGTTTAACTCTTAATTATATAATATAATAATATATTATAATAATACTAATATATAATATTCCTGAAGAATATCTAGTCAAATATTGTTTACTGTCATCATGGCAAAGAGAAAATAAATCAGTTATTAACACTATCATGATTAGAAATGTGTTGGAAACATCTCTCTGTTAAACAAAAATTGGGGAAAAAACAACGGGGGCTAATAATTTCAACTGTATGTGTGTGTGTGTGTGTGTGTGTGTATATATATATATATATATATATATAACATTCACTAAAGCCTTACAAATATACTTCACACAACACAAATTATACAGATTTTAATAGGAATTTCAGCAAATAAACCCCCTTAATGTGTTTATGCCTCTCTTACGATTTTTATGTTTGCTTTCTCTGTCTCATTTAGGGAAACTCCTGAGATAAATGAGCTCCATCTCTGAACTTTAATAATAAATCTATATTAAATACTGCGCTTCCCACCTCCTTTAACCCCTCGCAATGACTTCTGGGATTTCTCGAGTGAGTTTTGCACTCAAGTCTGCATTGATGCGTGTTCAATATCGATAACACATCCTGGAATTTTGGCTGTTGATGATGATGTTACACGAGGACGCAAGATCGCTGAAGAACACCCATAGAGAAACAGCCCGTATCTCCTGGAACAGGGTTGAGCACGTCTGCTGTAAAGCATGAAAATCAAACTTAATATAGGCAAATATAATCTTATTTAATATTAACAATGCAGATGGGAGGATTCTGAACACTGTATTTGCTGGCCAAAGAATCCCTGCACCAGTTAATGAAGTCAAGCTTCCCTTAATTATCACCAGTTGTTAATTAATTCAGTGTTAATGACCCTGTTTTTCTCTTAATTTTAGTTCAGGAATATTCCTCTGTTTAATCAGTGGAAGTGGTGTGTGTGTCCGAGTGTGAGCGCTGCTGTACACTGTGTGTTCCTGCATATTACTGTAACACTAATTATATATTCAGAAGAAACGGGTTCTGATTGGTGCTGGTTTATTTGCAGTATATTGGGGTCTGAGATGGGTGACCCTTAACCTCTGTCAGTGTTTGATCACAGGCGGTGCTCTATACTAAACACCCCCGCGGGAGAGAATAAAGGGGTGTGTGTGTGTGTGTGTGTGTGTGTGTGTGTGTGTGTGTGTGTGTGTGTGTGTGTGTGTGTGTGTGTGTGTGTGTATATGTGTGGTGGACTGAACTAACCCGGGCTGCTGCTGCTGGTTAGGGGTTTGGGTATTTAAAGGGACAGTTCACCCTAAAATGAATATCCAGTCATTATTCACTCGCCCTTCACTTGTTTTAAATCGTTTCTTTATTCTGTTGAACACAAAAGAAGATGTTTTGAAGAATGTTGGAATCCAGAGGAAAAATCTGGCATCGTTTACTGGTTCTAAACCAGTTTCTTTACTCTGTTTTATACAGAAGATATTTTGAAGAATGTGGAAAACCGGTCACCATCGACTCCCATAGAGTTTGTTTTTCCTACTATGGATGTCAGTGGTTACTGGTTTTCAGCATTCTTCAAAAGATCTTCTTTTGTGTTGAAGATGAGTGTTGACCACTAGAGGGAGAGTGAATACTGAGCACATGTGTGTGTGTGTGAACTGACCCTAAACATCTGTCTCTCTTTTTCTTCAAAGGTCACAAGGATGAGCCTGAGGGTCAAAGGTCAAGCCCTAAAGAGAGCGCTGTCAGCAGTCCATCCAAAAAGACCCGCGATGTGGTCAGTGTAGATCCAGAGTTCCGGATGTCCTGTGTGTGTTCTCCGCAGTGCTGACCTGTGTGTGTGTGTGTGTGTGTGTGTGTGTGTGTGTGTGCGCGCTCCTGTAGGGTAACATGCGGACGGTGAACTCTTACGCCGGCTTCACAGAGTTGGACAGGAACCCTTCGCTCCTGCATCCAGAGTCCAGTGAGTGTAAAGCTTGAGCAATACCAGTGACCGCTCTAAACATTACCTGATGATGAGCACACACACACACACACACACCTGAAGAGCATCTCACACACTGATGGAGTCACTGTCTGTGTGTGTTTGTGTGCGTGTTTGTCTGTGTGTGTGTGTGTGTTTCAGCACTCAGTAAGCAGGAGAAGACGCGTGTGTCGCTGGAGGACGTCTCTCGATATGAGGATCTGCTGCTGGTCAGTCAAACACACGTTCAGCATTAACAGGATGTTTAGTGTGTGGAATAAGCTGTGTGTGAACAGGTTTCCCTCAGAAACGGCTGCTGTGTGTGTGTTTCTGACTCTGATTATATGTCATCATGTGTGTTCAGAGATTTGAGAACAGGGCTGATGAACACGCGTGTGTTTATCTGAGAGACGGTGCTGCAGTCAGTCACTCAGCTTTGAGATGTGCATCCTGTGATATCTGTAGCTCCGCCCACTGCCAGTTTAACCAGTTATATTTCACCACTCGGGTTGCCTTGGTGACGATCAGTTTAAAGTCTTAAATGCTATTTAGCAAGGTATTAAACTGTACATCATTTTGATTATGCAGTGTTTGGTTCTGTGCTAAAGTTTGCCTGAATTAAATCAGGATGCTGTGTAGTTTATAGCCCCTTTCACACACACAGACCTTTCTGGAAGATGACTGGCAATATTCCGGTAAGGTCTGTATATTAGATTAGATTAGATTCAACTTTATTATCATTACACATGTACAAGTACAAGGCAACGAAATGCAGTTCAGGTCTAACCAGCAGTGCAATAGCAGCAAGTGCAGGATACAAGTATAAGTTATAAAGTGCAGTTATAGAGAAACTATGGTAATATTTACAGATGGATGTACTATCAACATTATATACAGGTGTATTAGCTATGAACAGATTTACAATAATGAATATATGTACAGGATACTATTAAAAATCAGGAGTGTGCAGAGAGATGAACAAAAGAGTCAGTGAGGGGCAGAGTTCAGAAGGGAGACAGCTCTGGGGAAAAAGCTGTTCCTCAGTCTGCTGGTTTTTGTCCGGGGGAGCCTGAAGCGCCTGCTGGAAGGCAGGAGAGAAAACAGTCTGTGAGCAGGGTGAGAGGAGTCCTTAAGAATACTGCGTTTAAAAATTGGGCCATAATCCTGGTCTGAGTAAGAACGCAAGGATAAAAGCACAGTATCATCTGCATATTTAACCAAGTAAGGTCAGCACACCCTTAATCTCAGTCATGAAGGCTCTCACTGGGTTATTTTCAGTCATGTGGTTCTGGTAACGGGTGAAATTCAGATGGAGGGCAGGAAGTAATAGACTGAATCATACACACAGAGGAAAGTCTGTGTTTTTGTGATTTACAGCATATTTCTAAGAAGATATGAATAGTAAATAAGCTCATATGCTGGGCATGACCCTTATATCATGAAGAGGACTGAGTTTACTACTGAACTCGTATATATTAACCTGTCATCGAGATGGTAGATACTGTATAAGCTATCACATTATGAAAATACTGTAGTAAATACTGTAGTGTTTGGAGGCATACTATAGATAATAACTTGAATTAAACTGTTGTAGTAATTATATTGATGCTGTGGTATAACACTACTGTAGTAATAAACTAATTATTCAGTTCTCTGGGCTATAATTATACAGCACTACAGTTTACACTAACACTACAGTGTTCATTACAGTATACTCAGTAGCATTCATTAACAGTGAGCTGTACACATTATACACTTGACTATGTGCTTCAGAAACATGTTTAGTATAAATTACTATAGTTTTCCTCCATGTGGAAATAACAGATGAAAGCACACAGAAGTGTAGACTCATATCTGCATTATTATTTATTTATTGTGTAAGGGGTGAGAAGCAGTGCTCCACAATAATGGTCAGTCGATGAACTTTACCATCAACACACATTCCCCACTGCTGCTGCGCGTCTCCATGATCACGTTACGGTTATTTATTCTGCTGAAACACCAGTGAAGACTTGGATTATTACAAAATAAGACTGAGATTTCACTGCAGCGATCACATGGCAGGGTACATTATTTATATCCTCCTGGATGTTGTGTAAGTGTGGTGGTGTTTGTATCTGATCTTATTATACCACATTATCATAGTTATATCTAGGCCTGTGGTTAATCTTTATTGGTGCTGTCAAACCAATCAAAAACATCTGTACACATGGATGGATTGAGTTTATTAGATGCCACCTTTTCTTCTGTTTTCAGTCCGTTTCTTCAATTTTCCCTCATTTATGAGCAAAAGTTTTCTAAAAGCTGATCTGCATTTCTTATTTTGGCTGATTTAAACAATTATAAACGACACAAAACAGAAATCATCTGATGTCATTTCCTACATAGAAGAATCACTTCCTGCCCTTCATTCGAGTCTCACACATCATCAATGATCATGTTAAAACCACCCATGTCTGAGGACTCGGCTGTACAATAGATGAAACTTATGCTTAACGAGAGATTTGTCAACATTATTAGCCAAAACTGAAGGTTTGTCACGTTTAGTATATACGTCTCTTGCTTTAGATGTTGTAAAAGAGGTAGATGAAGTTTAGTTTAATTTAATATGGAGGAACAGACCACAGTATTTAAAACAGAGGATTTAGTGTAATCCAGTTGAAGATGGAGGACTCCAGCACTTCTGATTGTGTATTTAAAAACAAATGGATTCAGATTGACCTGAACTCTAAAGGCCAGATTTAAAGCATCATCCCTGAATTAGTTTTTGCCTAGGTGGGGGGGGTTTAGAATTATTTTTAAAGATGTCATTTTAATATTAACAAGGTGCCGATAAAACTTTCCTCTTTTCATAATCAGGTATGCTTACTATGGATGCTCATGTATAAGCATAATGTTTCTCCACATAGATCAGTAATATGGAACAACAAATGTATAAGCTTTAAGAATAAATCCTTATTTTAGAGAAATTGGTACAATAATGCTATTATATTGGTGATTATATTGATTATTCAACAGTAATGGACAACTTTATAATTATTGTGAATTTCTCAGTCATTACATGTTTCCCATAACTGCTAGAGAACAGTATTTGATGCATTTCCTAGTGGAATTGTTCAGCTTTTATCCCGTAATTTATCCTCTGAATCAAATCTTTTACATATTAATCAGTTTAGTGTCAATAGTGTGAAAATTACAGCCAATACATGTAATCATTAAAGGTTATGCAGAACCACAGTGTTGCCTACATGCAAATCTTTCTGGAATTCCTTATTTGAGCAAATTGAGTGGAAAAAGTTTGGAACTTACCTATAAAGTTAAAGAAGTGACATATAAACTAATACATTTAATTAATCCAGTGAAAGAAGTGGTTAAACTAATTTAGAGAGATGGAATCTACCTGCACTTTCTGTGAATTAGAGGAGGAATGGATTAAACACCTGTTTTTGAATGCACATATACCCAAATGTTTTGGTTTGATGTTGAAGATCTTAAACTTACTAAATTAAATATTCAGTTTTCTTGTAAAGATATTTTTCTAATTTACAATAATAACAACAAACTTTGGAGCAAAACGTGTTTATTAATTTAATGATGATATATGGTAAGTACCATGTACACCAACAGAAATGGTCCAATGATAAGCCTAATATTTATCTGTTTATAATTGAGCTTAAGCATTATATCGAAACCCTAAAAGACACACAAAATAAAGAGCTATAGGAATGGATGCAGTTTTGGAATCCTTTTCTTGTGTGACTTTTTTGTAATTTCTATAAACCCCTGTAATTTAAGTTTTATTTAATTTTTTGTTTTTTTTCTACTGATTTGTTCCTTTGATGTGAGAAAGTAAGCACTGTATTCATCATTTTTTGTATGCTATTGTTCTTATGCAGCAAATAAAAAAGCGCCCTCTGCAGGACAGAAGCAGCCTCTGATTAATAAAATACACTTGAGCTGGATTTTAATTAGCAAACATTCTCTGAGCAGCTCACAGTGTAAGGCTGGATCATCAGGCACGCTCGCTCCTGTTTGTCATCAATCTGGCAACCGGTGTGAGAGAACTCTTCTGCAGTATTTTGGATATTTGAGTCAGTCCTGCACACTGCTCCTATAAGCAGCAAGTCACACGTTTAACTGTGATCTATAACTGATGAAGTCTTCTGTGTGAAGGTATTTGTATAACAGTTATTATCAGACACGCATCATAACTGGCTTTATCTCTCATCCCCAGGGGAAGTCCACTCAGTCCAGCAAACTGTGAGTAAAGCTGCTTGTGTTTAGCTCAGTGATCATCACAGTATTTGATCATGTGAGATTGATTATTGAGTGACTGTGGTGTGTTTCTCTGGTGTTCAGGAGTCCAGGAGACGACGCCGCTAACAGTGAGTGTGTCTTCATCTTCATCTTCATCATCCAGAGCTTAAATGTAGACCTCGCTCTGTGCTAAACGCAGTATAAACTGTGCTGGAGAGGAAAGACAACAGCGTTCTGTATTATTTACTGCTGTCAAATGATTAATCCTGATTATTAACGGCATCCAACATGAAAACTTTTACAGTTTATATATACAGTTGGTCAGAATTATTCACCCCCTTTGAGTTTAGATTTCTGTTTTAAATATTTCCCACATAATGTTGAACAGATTCAGGAAATGTTCACAGCATGTCTGATAATATTATTTCTTCTGGAGAAAGTCTTATTTGTTTTATTTCAGCTAGAATTAAAGCAGTCTTTAATGTTTTTAAAGCCATTTTAAGCTCAATATTATTAGCCCCCTTCAGCAATATTAGTGTTGGATTGTCTCCAGAACAAACCACTGTTATACAATGACTTGCCTAATTACCCTAACTTTACCCTACTTACCTTAACTTTACCCTAATTACCCTAGTGAAGCCTTTAAATGTGACTTTAAGCTGTATAGAAGTGTCTTGAAGAATATCTAGTCTAATATTATTTACTGTCATCATGACAAAGAGAAAATAAATCAGTGATTAGAGATGAGTTATTAACACTGTTATTATTAGAGATGTGCTGAAATCTTCCTTCCTTTAAACAGAAATTGGGGGAAAAAATAAACAGGGGGGCTAATAATTCTGCCTTCACTATATATATATATATATATATATGAAGAGTTCAGATGCAAAAACCTGTAAATGCCGTCTGAAATTGTCCTCTAAAATGAGCATTTATTAATCAGGATCCTGTGTGTAGGTTCAATAATACCACATTTATGGGAAAGAATAAGTCCTTTTCCTGGGCTCTGTTCTTCGTACCTCGCTTAAATGATCTAAGATGATTTGACAGATCCTGGATCTGTTCATCTTGATAGCTGACCTTGATAGCTGGCTAATCTGGTGAAGTTAGTGAATCAGATTAAAACATCTGGATGAACTGATCTGAGATCACTGTGTGTGTTGTGAAGGACAGATCTATCCATCCTCCAAATCATGATCAGCAGTGCAGTGATTGGCTGAGTGTAATGACATCATCTGATTAATATTCAGTTATCCACGTCAGCAAAAGGACATCATATGTGGAGTACACGGTTTGCTAGATATGATACGTGATAACTCTCCTCATATGTTGTGAGCTGCAGGTTTTACTCTGTTATGTGTTGAGGGTATTTAGCTTTAGTTTTACAGTCAGAGTGGACTTTCTTTATTATAGTAGCCCAGGAATATTCAGGTTGATCAGCGTAAGAAGATTAGCTTCATTTTGCATCAAAGAAACATTTTAGTATCAATAAAAGTATGAAAGCATCAAATCACCGGCATATTAGCGGTCAAAACATGTGTGTGACTGCAGAAATGTGTTATTCCTTTATAAAAAACAAACTAACTAAATCTTTATTATCACACACTGTGTACTAAACTGGGGGACGGTCCCTGTATTAAAGTCCATATCAATACTGTTCTCTTGGATCCCCTTGAGGAGGACCACCCTGTTTGTTTACTTTTACTCCGGGGGGCAGATTAAACACATTTTGCATGTTTTTATATGTTTGTTTTACTTTAAAATGTATATAAACAAATCTGATTAATTATTAAATATAATAAATGTAGATCTACTTTTTAAATGACTATTCTCCCAGGTGTACATCACCTATAGGTCACTACTGTATGAAAACATCAGCATTCGCTACCTTCAGTGTTACCTGAGCCGGTCTAATCTGTTTATATGAATGAGCCGCTGCTGCTCCAGAGCAGGTTTGAGCTACCAGAACTGTTGCCATGACAACAACTCCTATATGGGTTTTGAAGACCGAAATGATCCTGGATCATGTTAAATCATCAACAACCAAACCCAGCTGCTGGAGTAATCCACATGTGAAGAGCGGACATAACTCAACAATAACAGAGGAGGCTGAGAGAAATGCTCATTATTAATGCAAATGTGAGACGGCACAGAGGTTTATGCATCTGAACTCTTCATATACACGTGTGTGTGTGTGTGTGTGCGTGTGTGTGTGTGTGTGTGTTGTACTCAGGCTGAGATCACGTCTAAAATATGACTGATCATGACTGAACCTGCCTTCATTCTGACTCGCGCTCTTATTCTCTCACTGTGTGTGTGTGTGCGTGTGTGTGTGTTCCTCTACAGCAGGTCTGTACGCTGGTCGTCACACACACCTGGGTGCGCGTAAGGACTGTAAGTGTCTGCCCCCTGCTGGCCTGCTCCAGCACTGCACTCATTACTGTAGTGTTTCAGTCAGTAGTGTACTTCAGTGTCCTCAAAGGGAGTGTGTTATGGAGACGTGCTGCTGCAGACACACACACACACACACACACACTGATACTGCTACAGAGGA
>NC_079452.1:23588795-23626295 GCF_903798145.1 Danio aesculapii | reverse complement strand
CCAGCTGCAACCCAGTACGGGGATAGTGAACTATCTCTTTAATATTAATTATTCAGTCACAAGATGGCGCCAAATCCTTAAGAACAGCAGAGTGACAGCGGTGTAATTAAGTAACACTGGGAAACACCCATACACACTCTTTGGACAGTGGAGAAACTGGAGCACCCGGAGCCAACATGGGGAGTGTTGTGTACTGCCAGTGTTTTATAAGTTTACTATAGTTCAGCATTTTAATTGAGTGGTTATTGTGATACTCTTACATGTGATGAATGCTTCAGTGTGGTCCAGAGTAGAGTTTAGTGTCTGCACAGTTTACATTCACTCGTCTGCAGAACTCTGATCAATAGAAACCCAAACTATACAAATGCAACATGAGTACAAGTACAAATAGTGAAGGATTCAGACAAACGTCCTCATGTTAAAGGTCAGACTGTACATGTGGCTGAACGTTTACGTTTACAGCGGGGGTCTCAAACTGCCGGCCTGCCCTCCTCCTCCCTCCGGCCCAAAAATATAACGAGATTCGACCCCCAAAACACATATTTCTGAACCTCTACCATTGTTGTGCAGTCACATATACAGTAGCCACTTGTGGTTATGTTTATAGTTTTATAGCACCTGGCTTTACACATGATGATGGTGGTGTAAATATGACCGTTTTGCTGATATTTGATTTAAATGGCCTCATTTAATAATTACTAACGTATTTTAGTAATTTGACGGCTGGCTGAGTTGAACATGTTAATAAATAAGTGAATAAATTATATATTTATATATACTTACTTTCCCCCTCTTTGTTGTAGTTTTACAAAAAAAGTAAGATATTGAGAGAGGAACAATTGCCAGTAAAGTCTGTTAAAGTTTTGGTTAAGCATTGATTGGGACAGAATAGTAATAATAATTATTATATTAATTATTAAATATTAGTATTTTTATAATTTAAACTCCCCCTTCACTATGTAGAATAAAGAGCTGTGACTGCATATCCTCTGGGGAAGTATCTCTGAGTGCATCTCTCACATCAGGTTTCCACTTTTGTGTTGTGTTTGAATGTTAAAGCGGCCCCTCCTATGAATTGTCAGCCCCTGATACAGCCCCCCGCCAATTTGAGTTTGAGACCCCTGTTTACAGTGACGTTTTTATTGTTTTCTGGCAAATAAAGAAAGTCAGAACACATTTAATGTTTGTAAAGAGATGATGCTTGTGTGTGTAATCCGGCTTCTGACTGATGTGTGTGTGTAAAATCATCATTACAGGTGTTTCTCTACACAGCCACTGGTCATCTGTCACACCACAGAACAAATGAGTGCTTGATTCACTTTGAAAACCATTATTAATCATGTATTATTATTCATCATGTTTATTTCTGTGAGCTATTTCAGTTTTTCAGTATTTTGAGCACTACTTTAGTCTTGGTTGACTGAAATCTCCTGGTTTTTCCCTGTGCGCCGCAGGTTCCTGGAGGTCTTCCTGCTGTACTGTCATTCTGCCGGGCAGTGGTTCGCCATCGAGGAGTGCATCACTGGAGATTTCCGCAAGTTTAATAACAACAACGGAGATGAAATTGTGCCGACCAACCTTCTGGAAGAAACCATGCTGGCCTTCAGCCACTGGACGTATGAATACACACGAGGAGAGCTGCTGGTGCTGGACCTGCAGGGTTTGTGTCTAAACACACACACATCAGCACGTTACATACGGCATAATGCACATCCAGCCGCTGTTTACTCAGGGTGCTCGCAGAGTCTGCATTCATTCATTTTCTTTTCAGCTTAGTCCCTTTATTAATCCGGGGTCGCCACAGAGGAATGAATCAACAACTTAACCAGCATGTTTTACGCAGCAGATGCCCTTCCAGCTGCAACCCATAACTGGGAAAAACCCATTCACACTCACACTACGGCCAGTTTAGTTGATCAATTCCCCTATAGTGCACGTGTTTGGACTGTGGAGGAAACCCACGCCAACACGGGAAGAACATGCAAACTCCACACAGAAACACCACCTGACCCAGCTGAGACTCAAACCAGCGACCTTCTTGCTGTGAGGCGAATGTGCTACCCACTGTGACACTGTGAAAGGGTTATTCTGTGATAACCACCGGCTGGATGTACATTATTCTGACTATTATATCTCTATTAGACACAAAACCTTGAGCTGAGCTGTAATCATTGACTGAAGCTTTATTAAATGTGAAGCTTGCAGAAAGAAAACAGCTGAATGCGGCTACACCAACATACTTAAAGAGTTAGCTCACCCATAAATGAATATTCTGTGATCATTCACTCATACTTTACTCATTTCAAACCTTTATGATTAAATATGAAGATATGTTGAAGAAATCTGTATTGACTTCTACAATATTTGATTTCTTTCTACTATGGAAGTCAATGGTTACCAGTTTTCAGCATTCTTCAAAATATCTTCTTTTGGGTTCAACAGAATAAAGAATCTCATAAAGGTTTTGAGCCACTTGAGTGAGAGTAAATAATGAGGACATTTTCATTTTAGTGTGAACTATACCTCATTCTTTTATTCATTAATTCATTTTCCTTCGGCTTAGTCCCTTTATTCATTAGGCGTCACCACAGCAGAATGAACCGCCAACTATTCCAGCATATGTTTTACACAGCAGATGCCCTTCCAGCCGAAACCCAGTACCGGGATAGTGAACTATCTCTTTAATATTAATTATTCAGTCACAAGATGGCGCCAAAAGCTTAAGAACAGCAGAGTGACAGCGGTGTAATAAAGCTTAACAACATTATTCCTGCTTAAATGATTAATCTGTTGAAGTGATGAGCTTAAAATTAAACCGTCTCATCCCCATCTGTCTTTATTTAGGCGTGGGTGAGATTCTGACCGATCCGTCGGTCATTAAGAGCGGAGAGAAAGGGTGAGTTTTCTAGAAAATAAATCAAACCAAACCTATTTAAAGTCATTACTATTCCTATGATCTAGTCTAACAATGCATTCATTTATTTCTCTCTGTGTAACTGACTGTGACAGGTCTTACGATATGATCTTTGGCCCTGCAAACCTCGGAGACGACGCCATTCGAAACTTCCGTGCCAAACATCACTGCAACTCCTGCTGCCGAAAACTCAAACTTCCAGGTGAGAGTTCAGTGTTCGCGGAGCTCCAACACTCCAACAACAGTAGCTAGACCATTAAATGTTGTTATATATTATCAAACAAAACCCCCTGTGGATTAAAATAGATTTAAAACATTTACAGCCAATCAGAACCACGTCTCTTTATAGAGCGTATAATGCATCACAGGACAAAACTGTGGTGTGAACAACACATTGTGCACACCGGGAGGGTTAGCGATCGCAATTTAAATGTTTTCGTAACGTTTTTCAACAATCGATTTTCCCTGGCAGTGAGCCGAATGGGCGTGCAAACCCACCCCCTGACATTAGATGGCGCTTAATGAATGAATCTCTCATTATAATCGCAGTTTGTAAAAGCTTAAAGTGTGTGTGTAGCAGTTTTTAAGTGTGTTTTTGTTGACAGATCTGAAACGGAACGACTACACTCCAGATAAGCTGACCCTTCAGCATGACCCCTCCGAGGGCCCGTCCCACTCTCCGCCTGCAGGGGCCGCCACTAAAGAACTGCGTCCCTCCATGCGCTTAATGCTGTGAGCCGCACACACACACACACACCTGCAGGACTCGCACTGTGCCGAGTATGACGTGATGACAAACACAAAGTGCACGTTTGCGTGTTTGGTGTGTGCGTGTTTTATATGAGAATGCGTCGCCTCTGAACAAATGAAATTTAGTAAGTCACATTTTATCCTGTACAATTCATAACAGGGATTATCAACTTTTAAAAGTATTTTTTTTAAACATTTCTATGTCTGTATGGAATTATAAAGTGGTTAATAACTGGTACAATATCACTGTATAAAGTCAAATATTTATTCTAAACGACAAGTTGCCTTGTATAAAAGAAAAGCAATTTTACGT
The DNA here is from genome assembly GCF_903798145.1 of Danio aesculapii. Taxonomy (NCBI): domain Eukaryota; kingdom Metazoa; phylum Chordata; class Actinopteri; order Cypriniformes; family Danionidae; genus Danio; species Danio aesculapii. The sequence continues at coordinate 23,622,318 of NC_079452.1, read as the reverse complement.
GATGTCTGTCACCTTTTTGCAGAGAACACTTGCTCATTATATATCTATTATCAGATTTTGTACAGAGCTGTATGCCAACAGAATGTTTTTATGTACAGAGAGCCACCAGTGGAGAGCTGTATCAATGCATTTATGTTTGAATCTCGTTTAGATTATGGGCAGATTGCAATGCAAACGACAGCGCAGTGTGTGGGATTTCATTGTGCTGACCACTGAAACCGGTCCACACCATCACAACTCAACTTTATAATGTTACAGCGGTACTTTTGTCATTGGAGAATCATGCGAGAGTGTTAATCTAGTGTATCTCATAGATACATGTATCTGGCACGGTTCTGTCAGCTCAAACATGAGAATATGCTGGGGATATAAAGGATCTGTAAACATTTTTTACTGTATATTTAATAAAACACTGAAAAAGAAATCACCTACAGCTCGTTTGTATGTGTGTTTGTGTGTTGACCTGTTTTCACTACAGCATTGCAGAACAGAACACGAGTCTCATAATTAAACAAGCTGATATATCTACTATATAAAAATACATATATTTATCCTCTTCACTTCAGTATTCACCAGAGCCCTGATAACTGATTGATTATATCAGTGTTTTGTTCATTGAGGGGGAAAAGTCGTTATTATTACTACAGATGTGGTGTGAACTCTGCTATTTACTCGATTAAAACAGTTATTGGATGTAAAGAGTTTATTATTATTTCATCTTTGGTGTGAATTGGAATATTTAATTATTCTATAGCAAAATTTTTCAGTGTTTTTACTCAGAAAAATGAGAAAGCTTTAATAAATTACTGACGAGAATGAGGAAACCAAACAATACAGCAAAAGCGCGCGAATAGTGCAGCTCTGCCTTACATCGCCATGGCAACCGCGAAGCGCGCGAAAAGCAAACCGTCTGTTAAACGCCACAGCGGTCAGTTATTTCTTTACAGCTTTGTTTATAAGATTGTGCATTTATTTAAAGTCGACGATTGTTTGACTTTGACTCTACTTGAGGAGTGTCGGCGTCACGGTAAACCGCTCCAGTGAACCCGCCGAACAACTGTAATTAGCTCAGATTGTTTTGAAGTGTTTGTGAAGTGAAAGTAGTCCGCCATGACACACCAGCGGCTTTCCCTCCAGGTCTACCAACGGAATCATCATCGGCTCGGGTGTCCGGAGAAACGGCGATCAGGTGAGTGTTTTGGGGAGATTTAGCCAATTCGTGCCTGTTGTGAATAAGAATGAGGCTGATTGAGTCAGTTAATTTCACTAGAATTCATACTAGAGTTGCTCTTATATCTCTTAATAAATTATGGATCACTGTGGGTGGTGCTATAATTCCAGGTAAGATTACATTTGGTGTCCAAAGCCATCACTTTTAACCTTTTAGAAAATATTAGATTCTGTATTATTTAGGAAATGTGATACTCCTTTTCATAGCTCACAGGACGTTAGATGCCATAACAATACAGTATTTCTGTAAAGTGTCTTCTATTGCCAGAAGTCTTGATGGCTGAATAAGGTCAGTGTATTTTTCTTCCATGTGTCATTGCGTAATCAAATTATTACTTTTCTTTTTGCCAATATTTATTTATTTATTTATTTATTTATATTTTCTGTATTTATTAAAGCTCTAAATTGTAATTTTCTCAATTCTACAATATTAAATGGTTTTAAAATACAGAATTATTACCCATCATGAATTATCCCTGTTAATTCTTTCCCCCCAATTTCTGTTTAATAGACGAATTACCGGTTTGTAAACATTCAGGATGTGCGCACAGCGAGGTTGCAGGAAAAAAAAAACGGGAGCGACAGCGAGGGAATGACATGTGATGCGGTACAGAGTATGTTGTATTAGAGATCAGTTATATTGATTATATATTATATATATTATTGACAGAATGCTTTCAGTGTATTATAACAGCTCGTCACCCAGTGATAAGCACAGTTATTCAGCTAAATCAACGTTAAAGTGAGCGGCGTTCATCTGACAGCTCCATTAGTGATAGCACCCTCCTAATGGATATTGGAGAAGAGGAAATGACCCAGCATCCAGGCCCAAATACACAACTATCTCACTGAAACTCCAAGTGTTTTAACAGGAGAGAAGTTAAAGCCAGACAAGCCTTTGGATGTCTACAGTGTTGTTCTGTGTGGTCATGTGCAGGAAATAAAGCTCCAGGATGAGCAGATTCAACACTATGTAGAGCTAAACACAGAGGTTCTGCCTAGCCAAAGATAAGGAAAGAAGACGGAGCTGTACAAGACCTGGGTCATCATCAACAAGCAGAACTACTGCATTCTGACAGTGACCTGCTCCTGTACAGCAGGGTATGAGGACACACACGTCTACAGTTCAGTCTGAGCATTCAGTGTGCGCAGGTTAATTCACCATATTGAACTGTTTCTGCTGAAATCACTGCTGAAATCAGAATCCAGTGATGTGTCTGATCCAGCAGAGCGGGAACTCACCTGATATAACAGGAGAACTGCAGAGTCCAGCATTTATAATCAGCTCCTCACTCCATTCAGCTCCCTTTAGCCAAAGACATCTGCAGTTGGCATTAAAGCAGTGTGGTGTACAGTAAAATTTGATTTGGCATCCTACCGCACAACGCGGTGTGTGCTATTGCAACTAGGTATGGGACGATATCCGTGTTCAAGGTATGCCGCGGTTTGGAAAAGTCAAGGTTTTAAAACAGCCAACATTTTCTGTATCAGAATCTGAATCAGTTTTATTGCCAAGTGTGCTTCACACACACAAGGAATTTGTTTTGGCTACAGAAGCTTCCAGTGTACATAAAGTGCCAAGTGACAACTCAAAATAAATAAATCTGAAAAATAAAAAAGAGGATAAACATTAAACAGATGCGGTTAGTCAAAAGACCTGTATGTTGAGTTGTATGTACAGATTGTTATAAATATACAGGTTATAAGGTGCTGTGTACAAGTGCGTATGAGAAAGTATTGCACATATTTATTGCACAGTAGGGGAATATTTAACTGTTCATAAGGTTGATCGCCTGAGGACAGAAACTTCCTGTGTCTGGCTGTAGTTCCTAAGGGATGTGTAAGATTTTTTATTTACATTATTTTTTACTACATTTTTTGTTTTTTAGGACAAAAGTATCTTCAGCAGAAAAACATATCCAAAGATGTCATTTTAAATTGTAAAGAAATCTGTGTCTGAAACAAATGAAGACAGCAGAAGACTATGATTCATTTGAATTATTAAACCGGACATGTTTACTGCTCCAAAATATTATAAATCTTTCTAAAAATAAAATATACTGTTTAAAGGGGAAAAAAGTTTTAGTTTTTTACCCAGACATTTAAATATATATATATATATATATATTTATTTATTTGTTTATATATATTTTAGAGCAGTAATCACCGGGAAACTGTGATATTTTTATCCAAGGTTGTACTGTCAGAATCTTATACCGGCCCAACCGGTCTTTTTTTTGCAACCGGTATGCGCTGTTGGACCCGTGTGCTGTCTTGTGACGTAGATTGGTAATTCCCCTATAGAGAGATTTTTTTCAACACATCTCTAATCATGATAGTGTTAATAACTCATCTCTAATAACTGATTTATTTTCTCTTTGTCATGATGACAGTAAATAATATTAGACTAGATATTCATCAGGACACTTGAATAATTACATTAATTAAGTTAACTAGGCAGGTTAGGGTAATTAGGCAAGTTATTGTATAATGATGGTTTATTCTGGAGACTATCGAAAAAATATATAGCTTAAAGGGGCTAATAATATTGAGCTTAAAATGGCTCATAAAAAAATTTAAACTGCTTTTATTCTAGCTGAAATTAAACAAACCAGACTTTCTCCAGAAGAACAAATATTATCAGACATACTGTCAACATTTCCTCAATCTGTTCAACATCATTTGGGAAATATTTACAACAGAAAAAAAAGTTTTAAAGGGGGTAATAATTCTGACTTCAGCTGTATTTTGTTTCTAACAAACAATATTTGTCTGTTGATCTTGTGTCAATTTTGTTACCGTACCATACTTTGGCTTTAAATTAGTGTATGTCCGAAAACTATACCAAAATACAGATAATGGTGTAATTCTCCTTCGCTGAAAGGTGTGTGTGATGTCTTTGAGAAAATACACACATTTCATCAATAAAAATATTTATTTAATATATGTTATATATGCTTATAAATTTCACAATGTTATACGCTTGTGAATGATGTTTCTGTTTCCATTTAGTGTAACAGAATTGAGAGACCTGTATGTGTGAGATTAAGCTTGTGTGTTTCTCTCTCTACACAGGTGAAAGCTCATCCTGATTCCCAGTGCTGAAATGTAAGAACTGTTTATCTAATAGAAATAAGCCTTTTCTTGCTATGTTTTATTATTTACACATTACCAAAGTTGTCTGTAACAGAGTTGACACAAATAATATCTCAGTAGCTGATTGGCTGATTAGAAATTTGCGTTAATGCGCAGTTGGACAGGTGAGTGAGTGTATATATAGCTATATTACATGCAAACTGAAATGTAATGGGAGTATTTTGTTATATAAATGTGTACATATGTCTATAAATAGTGTTGTTCCACAATCTCTGAATCCAGAGGAAGGTCCGTTTAAAGCGTTCTTACAATTTACTACCCAGTTCGTTAGGACTGATCAGGTCTTAATGAACCTGCTCAGTGTTTTATTAATGACTAAAATATAAGTATTAATAAAAATAAAAGAAAAAAATACGTCTTTAATAGTTTTCATTTAGGTGTGTGACAGCCTGTTATATCTGAGCAGTTCCAGCGTTATGATGTGACATCTGCAGGAAAACTCAAAGCATAAATTCACAGAGAAACTATCTGTTAACATTATATTAAAACATCTGTTCATATTTTCCTACTAACCACAGAGTTATGGGGTCAGAAAAACATCATGTAAACATTTTTAATATTTTAAATGAGGAAAATAAACATGTTATGGATGTGATGGAAAGTCTGCAATATACAACACACTGTGTAGAAATTCTGTCAGTTAAACTGAACAACCCAAAAACACAATCATCAAAAGGAGAAGGGTTGGCTCTCTGTAGAAATACAAAACTTGTTTGCATTCATGAGGAAAAAGCTCCATTGTGTATGAGACACCTCTTAGTTATGGATGTGACCGATGTGACTTTGGCACTTGTGTGACTTTGGTCAATCTAATATAATTGTTTGAAAACACTGACAGAGACATTTATGAGTATTTTTACAGTAAAGTAAAATACAAGCCTTCAACAAAAACCTAGAAACGGTTTCTGGATTTCGGTGAAAACTTATTTTTTATTGCTCATTTCTTTTAGAGTCACGCTGGCTGATGCTTCCTTATTAAAGGCAAAAACAGGAACTTTGATTTTTAATTATTTCCTAGTATTTTACTAGTCATTTGGCCAGATATCAGACTTCAATTGAAAGGCGTGTTTAGGGTAGCCAGGCAGGTTAGGTGAATTAGACGAGTCAGTGAAAACATAATAATATTGATGACCAGGGCAGTTTTTACTGTTTTTTTTCCAGCCAAACTAATAGAAATAAGATGGCATACCTAAATGATCTCCTTTCAGTGTAAAGCCACATTATTACTATGAGCATTCACAAAATGAAGACAAAGAAAACTGAACCCAGATCAGTGCTGAAGTGAAGTATGTGTGACTGACAGCAGAAAACTAAAGCAGTGTTTTGTGTTTATCAGAGTCAGACTGAGAGACGAAGCAGACCAACACACACTCCGCTCACACAACAGGTAAACACACACACACACACGCACAGTCATGTTCCTGATGCAGACAGAAGACTCACAGCACAAGTGTTAATGTCTGTTTATTTATTGATGTAGAAGATTTATATGCTAATACAGGGATATAAAGAATGAGCTTAATATGATGAGAAACCAGGAGAGAGAATCAGTCAGAATCAGTCCATCAGAAGCTCATGCCCAACATCATGCCACACACACACTGACAGAGAGAGAGAGCGCTTGTGTGTGCGTGAGAGTGTGTGTGTGCGAGAGATAGCGCTTGTGTGTGCGTGAGAGTGTATGTGTGTGAGAAAGTGTGTGTGTGTAAAAGAGAGAGAGAGTGTATGTGTATGAGAGCTCCATATAAATCAGCTCAATCAATCAGACCCATATCAGTACACAGACTGCTAATGCTAATCCCCTGACGTTAGTGTGTGTCATTGACTCTGATGAGTGTTTATTGCACTGCTGTGATTAGCGGACCCTTGAACACTAGCCTACAGGACAGGGCCGAAGCTGCAGGAAAACTACATCTCCACTGCGGTGTAGTGCGCGAGTGTGTGTGTGTGTTAATTAAGCACAGAGCGGTCCATCAGTGGAGTTTCTCTCATCGACTGTGTTGGTTTCGTCAGTTCTGGCAGCACACGTCTGACAATATTTGGTCATCATATAAATAAATGAAGGCTCTAATGAGCTGGGGTTATAGAGCGCGTATGCAGACGTCTAATCTCACAGAGGGCCGTCTACAGGACAGAGTCCAGCCATGAGGTGGAGAAAGCAGGAGCACACATCTGTGTTCCATTCCTGCCGGCTACACCACTGCCACGCCCACAGAGAGAGAGAGAGAGAGAGAGAGAGAGAGAGAGAGAGAGGCATTCCCCAGTCCTCAAATCAGGCTTCAGCTCCGCCCACAGTGGCTATTTGAAGTGTCAATCACCCGGTCTCCATGGTGATGAGTGGTGGGGTCCTTCATAGAGAGGAGTAGAAGAATATGTAAGCTGCGGGCGAGCGCACGGTGGAGCAGGAGATCTCGGAGACTTCATGATCGTCAAACTTGAACCAGCGCTGCTTCATGGGGTTCTTGCAGTAGGCGGTGTAGTGCCCACCGTCCATCCCACCGTAGTGATTCTGCAGAGGATCAGAAACAGCGCTCATAATGAAGCTGCAGAAACTGCCCTAAACACACATTTGCACTGACCCCCTCCCACAGAGAATCATCAGACTAGATCACAGGTCTCAAACTGCATTCCTGGAGGGCCGCAGCTCTACAGTTTTGCTCCAACCCTAATCAAACATAGCTGATTCATGTAACTGAGAGTATTGAACACCTCGATTAGTTGATCAGTTGTGTTTGATTAGGGTTGGAGCAAAACTGTAGAGCTGCGGACCTCCAGGGATCCAGTTTGAGACATATGGACTAGAGTTAGGGCTTAATTTATGCTGGAACACATAGGATCCAGATCCCACACCTCATTTTACCAACCGCCTTTCTCATCCGCCGTCCGCTGTTCACTTTCTTCCGCAACTACCCAACCTTCTTCACTTTCGTCCCCCCCCGCCATTTTTATTCACTCGCTACTCTGCCAGGAACTTCTGTGCTGAAGAGCACCTTCAATAATAATCCAAACATTTGTTTAGAGATGGACTGAAGGATGTGTTTAAAAGTGTGAAGAACAGTGCCAAACATAAGGCTAATTATTGTAATAAACTAGTATGTTATAAAGCAGGTTGTTGTGACAAACATGGCCAAGCATTTACAGTTGGTTCACATACTTCACAAACATCGATTTAAAAGAACGCATCGTGTTAGCCGTGTTAGCTTCATTGTGCATCTCGGGTGCATCCAACAAGTGGTGTGCATTTTAGTTCAACTTTGAGTGTGCTGAGCAGTTACATGTTAGTTTTTAGTGAAATATTTTAAGGTGAAACTAAACAGCGCTGCCTCCCTATTCATAAGCAGAGGGACACACAGGAGAGACGGCAGCTTTTGTATTGGAGTCGAAAGAATATATATATATATAAATAAATAAATAAAAGTAGAATGTTCTTTTAATAGTCCCGTTATGTTTAATATTTTTCTTTTGCAAAATTCTTCTGTAATTTTTTTTTAAATCATTCTTTTCAAACCGAAAGCAGCGCCCTTAAGCTGGTGTTTTTCCATAAGATACACCTTTATGATTGTTTTATTTTATGTGTATCGTCTTTAATGTGCTTTCACTAATTTTGTTCTATTCAGAGCAGCATTCATGGGTGCAAATTCATCCTCGAAAATATGGCATGAGATGAGAAGCATGTGTTGGATGCTTTTTTTTTTTTTTTCACGCAATCACATGTAATATATTTACTTTCGACGTGCTAAAATATTTGTTACATTTTATTTAAAAAGGGATTTTAAAACTGTAAGATGTAGGTCTAATCCAGGAAATGAATCTATTATAATGTATAAAATAGGCTAGTCTTTTCATAAAGTGTTTAACTGATCTGAAACAATTAATTGTTTTTCTTGTAAATTATAAAAGTTGCATCAGATTGATGAAAACACGTGAACAGGACCAAAATCACTTATGTACATTGGAACAATTGAATACAGTGTTCTCTGTCAACATGACTGCCAAACTCTGGAAAAAACTGCTGAATCTCTGAATATTTGATTAATATTCATTCATTCATTTTCTTTTCGGCTTAGCCACAGCGGAATGAACCGCCAACTTATCCAGCATATATTTTATGCAGCGGACGCCATTCCAGCCGCAACCCATCTCTGGGAAACATCCATACACACTCACAATTTAGCCTACCCAATTCACCTGTACTGCATTGTTTGGATTGTGGGGGAAACCGGAGCACCCGGAGGAAACCCACGCGAACGCAGGGAGAACATGCAAACTCCACACAGAAACACCAACTGACCCAGCCGAGGCTTGAACCAGTGACCTTCTTGCTGTGAGGCGATAGCACTACCTACTGCGCCACTGCGTCGCCCTTATTTGGTTAACAAACAAATGTTGTCTGGTGTAGTGATGTTAGTAATGCCTAGAATAATGCAAAGCAGAATTCTCCTGAGCTCATTAATCCACTATTGACAGCCACTTAGTGATGGCTTTTAAGGTGGTTAATGAGTTTGGTGTGTTGTCTTGGGATGTTTGGATTGAACAGGAGTAAAGGCTACCTGATCAACATCACATTCCTAGAAAAATACACTTGTAATCTAGACGCAGTCACCTCATGCTTGAGACGCAGTACAGTCTTTAAAATAAGAGGTTGGTTTTTATACTGTAAAATCACGACGATATTAATTTGATCGTGGGCCACAAATATCATTATCGTGATCATAATGTGATTAATTATGTAGCCGAGCGGAGCTTCAGTCGTTATATTGACCATTACACTTTTCCCTATTCATAACTATACGACTGACATGTCTTGAGTATTCTATAGCGTTCAGCGGAGAAATGAACAGAAAACACCACTGAACTTCCCTAAACACAGTCAGATTTGTGTGGGATCCAGAGCTGCTGATACTCACAGACACGGCGTACAGGTTGTACTTCTTCAGGTTGTGTTTGGGTCCGATGACGTACTGCGACAGGTCCAGATTATCCAGAGGGAAATCCACCAGCGTCTGCAGCTTCTCCCTCCAGCGGCCCTCATATTTAAACCTGACACACACACACACACACACACACACATTGAACATGATGTTTTCTCACACACTGAAGCAGCAGAGAGAGCAGAGACTCACCGCTTCAGGTGCACCAGTAATATGGGCGGCAGTTTCCAGATCTGCATCCTCTTGATGGCGTCGCGGTGGGTCTTACAGTGGCGGCAGTAGAAGCGGTTACCGTCAGTCAGACGCTCTTCTTTATGAAACAGTTTCAGACAGTCCTGTGTACACACACACACACACACACACACACACACACACACAGTGAACATCATCATCTAACCAAACTAGAATATTTTAGTTAGTTCAACTTTTGAAAGCGGGATAAAGAGCATGCGTGTGTGCTTGTATTGGTCTGTGTGACCTGCAGAGAGCACTTGCTGCTGGCCGTCATCTCCAGCGTCAGGTACATGAAGGTCTCGAAGGTGCGTGATTTGTGCTGGCAGCTCATGCACTGAACCGTGGACTTGAACTGGCCCTGAAACAGAGCCACGATGATGGACTCGTTCAGCTGCTTGTGTTTGGACCACGCCAGATCCGCTGCGCTCACGTCGTCCAGATGCTCGATCTCCTCCTCCTTATAGCCCTTGCGCTTGTCCGCCTGGTGGAGACAAGCAGAGTAAGAGTGTGTGTGTGAGTGTGTGTTTACATTGGACTGATGGTCTGGCAGGGCGTCACGGTGGCGCAGTGGGTAGCATGATCGCCTCACAGCAAGAAGGTTTCTGGTTCGAGTCTTAGCTGGGTCAGTTGGTGTTTCTGTGTGGAGTTTGCATGTTCTCCCCGTGCTGGTGTGGGTTTCCTCCAGGTGCTCCAGTTTCCCCCACAGTCCAAACACATGCGCTATAGGGGAATTGGGTGGGCCAAATTGGCTGTAGTGTATAAGTATGAAAGTGTGTGTTTGACCCTAACCCTAACCCAGTGTTGGGTTGCAGCTGGAAGGGCATCCGCTGTGTAAAACAGATGCTGGAATAGTTGGCGGTTCATTCCACTGTAGTGACCTCTGATGAATAAAGGGATTAAGCCGAAAGAAAATGGATGATGGTCTGGCTAGTGTGTTTGGTGTGTTCCTCTAATTGGGTTACAGAGAAGCGAGTTGGCCAGATTTATTCATCAGAGCATTCTGATTGGCTATTCAGCAACGAATCAGAGTGCAGAGAACAAGAAATGAAGCGATGCATTATTTCGGCTGTAAACAAACATATAGCAGGACCGTGTGTGTGTGTGTGTGTGTGTGCGCTACCTTGTTGAGATCCTCATGCAGGCCGTCCATCAGGAAGAGCAGCAGCTCCTGAGAGTCCTGGTGCTCATAGCTGGAGAAGCGACTGTTGATCTTACAGATGGTGCCCTTAAAGTCCAGTGGGCTGATCATCTTATACTGACCCAACCACAGCGCCTTCATCACCACACTGAACTCCTCCGCCACCTCGCCCTTATGACCCAGGATATTCGCCCTGAAACCAGCACATAAGGTAAACCATTACACACACACACACACACACACACACACACACACACACACACACACACACAGAGGCGCTCTCCTCCAGATTGACAGTGATGCGAGTGTTTGTTCAGCTGTGGTGAATGTGGTACCGGTTAATGTCGTCCTGATAGTAGTTCCGGTTGAAGTACTCCGCCATGGCCACGGTGTTGCACAGACACTGCAGGATAGAGTTCATGTAGCAGGTGTTCCCCAGGTTGCGGAGGCCCGTCAGCAGCGGCCCCTGGCCCCCAAACACTGGGTTCAGGTTGCGGATCTTTGCTGCGGACGGACGAGTGATCTCCACCTTCGCATATGTGCTGGCAGCTAGAGGCCTGCGACACACACACACACACACACACACACACACACACACACACACACACACACACACACACACACACACACACTTTTAAGGGCTGCTGTGTTTGTTTATAAGGTGATCTTCAGATCATATAGATAATGTGATGATTTATGCAAATATAATTAATTTATTATTGTTATTAAATGTACATTACAGAAGCTCATGCTATTATAATATTGTGTGTGTGTGTGTGTGTGTGTGTGTGTGTGTGTTTATACTTGTTCTCTCTGTTGATGCTGGGCACCGCAGCGGGTCTCTGTCTGGTCTCTGCGCTGAGCTCCTGGCTGATGTCTGGAGAGGAGTACGAGCGCTTGAGTTTGGACTGCTCCCGCTCTCGGTCCCGCTGCCGCTGCTTCTCAGTCTCCGTGTCTGCTGCCGGCTGCGCAGGCGGCGTGTGTTTGGCTGGCGGCTGCGGAGTGCTGACCTCCGGCGGGTACAGGTGCACACGGTTGGTGGGAGAGTGGTAATACCTGTAGGTGCCCGTCACCGTGTCCAGAAACTGCGCAGATGAGCAGACGGGAGTCAGAATCAACTCTGAACATCAGCACAGAGCAGCGGCTGACCTCTGACCTCTTACCTTCATCCAGCCGTCCGGCAGCCCTGGGACTGTCCTGCCCATCTCCTCGCTGTGTGCTCGGGTCAGCGGCTCCCTCTGAAACACACACACACACACACACACACACACACGTTACTCTACACCCTATATATATCAGCTTAAAGTGATATAAGCTCATCCCAGCTGCATTCACCAATAAGTGCTATTTATTTATATTTACTGAAGACATTATGGAGAATGAGCTGTAGATTTGGACAGACTCAGACTGTATGGCTGTTTTTGTTGATGATCAACTAAAGAGTTGCACCAAAATGGAAAATTCTGGATGCATCTGGCTAAAAACCAGACATCCACAAGATCTTTTAATACTATAGAAGTAATGTCAGCCTTCTTAAATACAATTCTATAAACTGAATAAAGATTCACATCTTATTGACAGTAAAGTTTTGAGAAGTGAAGTTTAAAGACATCATTTAACATGTAACCGCACTACTGAAGCAGCAGGAACAAGTAGACTACATAGAAATGGCCTGCCGTGTGTTATTGGAGCAGACGATGAGCGCGTGCGGCTCAGGAATAGTATACATGTACATGAGCTGATTATTGACTTTTTAACACACACAAGCTAGTCGATGGTGTGCAGCGGATGCAAATACTTTTACTCTACTCTTGTGCTTTGGTCTGGAGAGCAATAAACCTCCTTTGGGCAGCACAAGCCATTGAAATGAATGGGTTTCATAGCGCAGTGCTTTCCGCATCCACTGTTAAACTGCTTCAGACCTCTTTCACAGCCAGTTTGGGGTCGTATTTCAGTCCATTTTCCTCTTTATTTTAATGTGGTGCATTCCTAAAAACCCCTCTGCTGCGTTGGTTTGTGCCCTTATTGTTGTGTCCTGCGTCTGTCTCACGCCTGTGTGCATGTTAGAGCTGAACGCTGCTATACCTGTTATTGTGATGAGCTGAAATTAAAGTGTGTGTGTGTGTGTGTGTGTGTGTGTGTGTGTTCACTCACAGCGTTGAACGGTGCGGGTGAGTCCAGAGACATGCTCTTCATCGGGATGTCCGCCGGCGTGTCCTTCTGTGTTTTGCGGCTCTTGTCTTCAGGGCTGGTCTCCTTCGGGTCCTCCTCCTCAGCCGTCTGCCGCTCCAGCTTCCTCCTGTCCTGCTGTTTGTCCTCCAGCTTCTCCTGCTCCTGGGCTCTCCTGCGCTGCTCCTGCTCTCTCCTGGCCTTCTCCATCAGGTCCAGCGTGTCTTTCTGGATCTCCCGCCGCTGCTCTGCACTCAGGGCTCGGGATGGGTCTGTGGTGGGTTTGACGGAGCGGTCGGGCACCGAGGGGCCATTGTGTGCTGCTGGTGCCGCCGGGCCCTCGCTGACTGCAGGGTCACTGATGAGCTTCGAGCTGGGCGGGGGAATAACTGATGGTTTCTTGGAGCGGTCCACCTGCATCCAGAGGAGAGGTTAGGGTCAGGTGTGTGTGTGTGTGTGTGTGTGTGTGTGTGTGCGCCTCTCTCTCTCTTTTTCTCTCTCTCTCCGTCACACACACGCTCAAATTTGCTTTATTGGCATAACAGTTACATCTTTATGAAAGCATGTGATAATATTTAAGTGTTATAATTAATAAGAGGGGCGTCAAGGTGGCTCAGTGGTTAGCACTGTGGCCTCACAGCAAGAAGGTCACTGGTTCGAGTTCCGGCTGGATCAGTGTGTGTTTCTGTGTGGAGTTTGCATGTTCTCCCTGTGTTGGTGTGGGTTTCCTCCGGGTGCTCCGGTTTCCCCCACAGTCCAAACACATGCGCTATAGGGGAATTGATCAACTAAACTGGCCGTAGTGTATGAGTGTGTGTGTTTCCCAGTGTTGAGTTGCAGCTGGAAGGACATCCGCTGTGTAAAACACATGCTGGAATAGTTGGCGGTTCATTCCGCTGTGGTGACCTGATTAATAAAGGGACTCAGCTGAAGGAAAGTGAATGATGAATGAGAGATTTGTTTGAATGTAATCTGAATCTGACTGAATACCGTGACCACAGAACTGAGATATGAACAGAACCAGCAGTTGTGTGAACCGTGCCACCCCTAGTGTGTGTGCAGGTGAGACTCACCTGTGGTGTGTGTCTGGGCGAGGCGGTGGGCGGCGCTGCAGCCTCAGTGTGAGCAGGTGGAGCCAGCGGTGGAGTGTGTGTGTTTGTGGATGGAGCGATCGGTGGTGTGTGTGTGTTTGTAGGTTGGGCTAGCGGCGGTGGTGTGTGTGTGTTTGTGGGTTGGACCAGTGGTGGTGTGTGTGTGTTTGTGGTGGGATCTGCAGGTGGCTCTGGCTCCAGGGTTTTGCCATTCATCTGTGCTGCTGATGCTGGCTCTTCACACACACTCACAGGTTTGGGCTCCTCCAGCGACGGGTACGTGAAGTTCACTAAAAACACACAAACACACTGCACTCCTCAGCATACACTGATATACTGCATATTAGGCCTGAACAATATACTGTTTGAGCATTGATCTCGCAGTGTGTGTGTGTGTGTGTGTGTGTGTGTGTGTGTATCTGCTATAGTCAGATGGCAGGATTAGATTAATAAGTGTAAACGATTAAGACACTATTAATTTTCATGATGTTTTATGATGTATTCAGTGCTGACCCTCTTATTTTACATTTCAGACTCTCCAGAAAACCATACATCTCTGTTTATTTATTTATTTATTTGCTTGTAATTTATTATAATTTATGCAGATCCCAGTCCATCTAAAATAATGACAGAGCTGTTCAAATCATCTGCTGAAACTTATCGCAATAAAGATCACAGCAAAGCAATATATAAATATATATACACGATCTTAATCCAGCATGTCTACTATTCTGCCAATCATATTTTCATGTTCAGGAGAGAAGTAAAGGCGGCTGCTCGAGTCTTTTCATTGTTTCACACACATTGCTCAGCTACATGGACACCTCTAAATGGTGTTGAAACAGTCACATACTGTATTTATAAGAGTCTACTTTAGTGAACAGAACCTGTATAGGCTGTGATTAACAGGTAATAGAGTTGTAAATAATCTTCAGTTTGTGGCACAGAGTGATCGTTTGAGAGCCGCGAGTGAAGTATGAACAGCACTTAGCAGTGAAAATGAAACCGAAAGCGCGTACATCATTTAAATAATCATGTCGCATTTTAGAGTTATGATCACGACAAGCATTAAATATGTTTTTCTTTCATAGCGAACAGTGTTGTGCATGAAAATAAATGTTTAACAGTGTCAGAATAACTACTCTAGCCTAGATAATGTTGATTTTACCAGTGAATTAAATGGTCTAATAATGTTGTCAATGACAGATTGCAAGCAGAGGCCTATATCTCAAACATAATTCAACATCAGAATTATCATAAGTAGAATAGAATTATTTATAGAAACCAGTAGACCTACACATATTATTATTGTTGATTTATCATATGTTTGAGAACAAAACCATAATAATTGCAGACTCATATTAAGCTTTATTTTACATCTACAGAATCATGAGAAAATCCTGATCTTTATTTTATGCAAAAGAATCGCGATTCTCATTTTAGCCAGAATCCTGCAGCTCTAATATATATAATGTATACTGTATATAGACAGTTGATGTCAGAATTATTTGCCCCCCTGTTTATTTTTTCCCCCCATTTCTGTTTAACGAAGAGCAGATTTCTCAACACATTTCTGCACATAATAGTGTTAATAACTCATTTCTAATAACTGATTTATTTTCTCTTTGTCATGATGACAGTAAATAATATTAGACTAGATATTCTTCAAGACACTAGTATTCAGCTTAAAGTGACATTTAAAGGCTTCACTAGGTTAACTAGGGTAAAGTTAGGGTAATTAGGCAAGTTATTGTATAATGATGGTTTGTTCTGTAGACTATCGAAAAATATATAGCTTCAAGGGGCTAATAATATTGAGCTTAAAATGATTTTAAAACTATTTAAAACATACATTATCAGACATACTGTGAACATTCTCTAGCGTGTGTGTGTTTGAGTTTGAGCTGAGAGTTTGAGCTTTCAGGTTTTGATCCTAATTGTGGCATTTTGGTGACTGTCACTTTAAATGCAAATGAGATTGTGCTGTTTTCAGAAGAGGGCGGAGCTACAGATGCCTGTGCATCACCATAGCGACAGATGCACACTAGATATCGCACTAGATACGGGCCCTGAGCATGCGTCAATACCGCTGCCACATTGGTGCAGGGCTCCCAGGACTAATGTCATTCAACTGCACTAGTCAAGACTAAAGCCAGTGTGAAGATGCTGGAGTTTAGCGCTGTGTACGGGTGTAGTGATGAGCAAACAAAGCACAAAGGCAGAACACTTCATAGGTCAGATTTAGTTTTTTTTTTCATATATAATTATTTTTTTAAAAGTTTTCACCTTTATTGATAGGACAGTGGAGATTTACAGACAGGAAAGTGTGGGGAGCAGAGTTGGGTAAGAGGATCTGCAAAGGGAATACGCTTATTTCACGCGGCCGCCATTTTAAAGAACCAAAGCGAGGCTGTGGTGGGAAGAAACACAGAAGTATAGGACCAGCACTGTAAACATTGCAGTGACATGCTGTGGACTACAAACCTCCAGCTGTTGCCGAGATTTCAAAATACAGATATGGTGTAAACATCACTTTAATATCAGTCAGTACGTTTAATTTAAACAATTAAAAGCAATTTAGCATCAAACAACATCACAATCTCTGTAAGAGTAATATGCTCAAGTGTCCTCCTAGGCTTCAGTTCATGGCAGCAGGTAAACAGAGGGGACGCTTCCCTGCTTCAGCCTATGTAACTTGGTGAGCGATAAACACTGCAGTCCTCTGTAGCACACCCTCGTGTTGTCCCGGTACTGAAGTTTTAAAACAGTCTAATTCCCGCTAAGTTAAAATTGAAGCGCCGCTGAGCGCGGATGACTCGACTGATCTTCACGGCTGCTTCGCGATCCAGTCTCCATGTATCTTGTGTTTGCACTCAGTTTACCGCTCTTCACCCAGTGCAAACACAGATACACGGAGACTGGAGCGCAAGCGCGAAACAGCCATAAGGATCAGTAGAGTCATCAAGCAGATCGCTCGGCTGTGTTTGTGCTCAGTAAACAGCGGAGGGTGAACTGATGACCTTCTCGGCCAATCACAAGCATATCTGTTGAGCACGTGAACACAATGGCCAATCAGCGCTGTTTAAGAACGTCATCAACAGTGCTTTAAATGTTAGCGGGAAATTGACAAACTTTCTTTTAATTCAGTATCGTGACCAGTCTAATATAGTGAAAGAATCAGTTCATTAACTTGAGTTTGATAAATGGCATCTAAAACGTGTGTTTGGGAAAGAAAACGTTAGCTAACTAGTGCCGTTTCCCTTAACTTAGCTGAAAATGAGCTCTGATATCCCTTTTTATTTTCACCATTCATTCAGAACGGACCTTCGGGTCACTCAGAAGGCAGTGAAATGATAAATTTGTGTCTCTTTCTCTTCGCTGATAAGATATACAGCCAAGTACACAACGTTCTAATGTAACTCTCAACGATACTTCCGGGTTTCTTCCCACCGCAGCCTCGATTTCGCTTTTAAAAATGGCAGCCGCGTGAAATCAGTCTATAGCCGGGAATCGAACTCGGGTCGCCGCGAGCACCTGGGTGCTATGTGTCGACGCACTAACCACTAGGCTATTGGCGCCGACAGATTTCGTTTTTTATGTTTTGTATGTTCTGAGCTTTTGTGCTCAATAAGTCACGTTATTGATGATAATACAGTCTCTACTGCACTGACCATAAGGCGAAGAAGCACCAACTAACACTAAACACTCGGGTTATGCTAGTTTTGTTGAATAGAATCAGCAAACAATGTAAATGTAAATATGACTAGCTGCTGCTGTGCTGCCAGAAACTGCTATTATCGGCTCAGTGACGTAGCTGCTAGCTTTTGAAGTAACTTATAAGAGTGCCTGAAAACACAACAGTGCTGCGCCTCAATGTGTGTACGGTATATGGTATACAGCATTTAGATCAGAAAGCTGGATCTGCACACTGAGGCGCAGGAATATCGATAATTCACATAACGGAGATTCATTCACAAACGAATCGATCCCTCTGTTAGAATGAGAAGTGAAAGCAGGAGAGGGGGGTTAGACACGGATTAGACCACATTTAACAGGGAGTGAGGACAGTACATTTCCATACACACAAACACACACTGTTGATCAGTAATGCCCGTGCGCTCACTCATCCATCCATGTAGAAAAGTGATGTACAGTTATAATTTTCATAATTAAATAAATATTAGCATACTGACCAGCGGGGAAACTCCTGATCATAGATATATGTGTATATGTGTGTGTATCTCTGGCTCTGGACGGCCACAGTCACCTTGGTCCCACATTCATTTCAAAGGAGCGCTACCCTGTACTAAAATGGCGGCTCTATTGACGCATTCCTTCCAACAGACAACAACAGGGTAGGCAACATCTAATGATGTACGTATGAAACAGCACTAGCTCTGTTATCAGTGTGAAAATGTGAACAGAAGTGTCTCAGAAGAGGTGTGTGTGTGTCTGTGATTTCTGTGTTTGTTTGATCTGTCTGTGAGTGTGTGTGTGTGAGATCCACTCACGCTGTGGCAGTGTGCTGGGCGTCTGCTGTCGGGGGGGTTTCACTTTAGCGTTACTGGTGTACATGGGGTAAAACAGCAGCCAGCTCTCGTATCCTCCGTCCAACACCAGCGGCTCACTGCGCAGGATAGTGCTGCTGTCCCACTGCACACACACACACACACACACAAACACACACACACACACACATTACAGTACCAGGGGGTGTGCAGAGTCTTAAAGTATTGGAAGTTGATCAATTAATTTAGAGGAAGGCTTTAATGTCCTAAATGCTACAAAGGTATTGATTTTGTTTGATCAGTGATTATGCTGTAGTTGGCCTGAGTGTAATCGGTGAGTATCAGGAGGCTGTCGTTTAGTAAATGGATAAAAGTGCTGCTATATTGGACGTCATGCTGTTTAGTTTACTGCAGTAACCAAGCCACTGGTCTAGGGGTAGTCAGGTAAATAACCCCTGTGTTCTTCATCTCCACCCTACTGAGTTCTACTGCAGTTTCCACAAGCTGAGACTCTCTACTTGTGCTGTCTTACAATCAGTGTTTAGTAATTATACTGTGAGTTAAAAGGCTGCCAGTGTTACCGGCTGAGTCCTAAAGAGGCGATGAGGTCTAAAATGTGTGGAAGGAGTCTTAAAGGGTATAGAGCACCTTATAGAGGGCGTCCTTCAGACTCTGGAGAGTGGAGCCCAGTCTGAGGTCAGAGACAGAGCTGAACCAGTCCAGCAGAACCACATAATCCACAAACCCACGCCGCTTCCACTCACTCAGAGACACCGCAGGCAGCTTCAGCTCCATCTGATTCACCGTCACCCTGAACACACACACACACACACACACACACTCATCTACAGCTCACAATAACACCTCGCTCACTCTCAAAAACTGATTCTGATTCTACCAAAGTTATTTAATGCGAGTTTCTGTCTTGTTTCTCGTCCAAATATTTACAAACTCTGAAATCAAGAAGCATTTTCTAGACAGACCATAAATATAGTCTTGTCTTCAGAAATAATAAGTCAAAATGAAGTGTGTTTTCCTTAAAATAAGCTAAATAACCTGACAACGGCGAAGAGAAATAATGTTATTATTAATGTGTGTGTTTGTGAGTGTGTGTGTGTGTGTGCAGAAGCGAGGCTGACCCCGGGCTGATGGCCTCCTCTGGAACGCTGATGCAGGTCTGCGACGGGACGCTGATCTGAGACTCCTGGAAGTCCAGCGCGGGCCGAGCGTCCATCACCAACACACTGATGCTGGAGTCCTTCATCAGCCGGAACAGAGCCTCAGCACTGATGCTGCCTGCAGGAGACACACACGTAAACACACACAGACGTACTGTATACATAAAGCCACAACCATATAGACACACACACATATAGTCATAGACATATATGCACACACACACACACACACACACACAGGCTTCCCACACCTCTTGAAAGTACTGGAATGTCAGACGTATGGATTTAGGGTCTGGAAAGTGCTTAAAAACAAACACAGCTCCTTAAAGGGCTCGGATTAATGAGTGATGAAATGAGTTTATGGAGTTATTTTAGTTAAACACCAAAACAGATCTTCATTTCTAAATCTTAAACTGAATTATTGTCCAGCAACTTCGCCAGTTGATGCAGATTTGATCAATGTTTCAGAAACTGCCCTTGAATATCAGCAGTACTGAATCCAAGAACTCTCATTACAGTTCTGCAGCCATTTTAGTTTCATTTCTACATTTATTGAACATGACACATCGAAACCCTGCTCATTACTCTGAGATCTGAATGTAAATATAAGTGAAGTGTAGGTGCAGTAAGCAGAGTGACGGTGCAGCAGATGCTGGAGTGTCAATTACAGAAGTGCTTCATTTAACATCAAAAACTGCCTGAAAGACTTTGAGTCTGCTGATCATGAAAGAGTGGGAACCCTGTACACACACACACACACACACACACACACACACACACACACACACACAGTACCTTTATCACACACACTCTTGCTGTTATTGGGCTCCTCTTTGACCTGTCAGAACACACACACACAGTTAATGATTCACTACACCACGCACCTGCTGATGCACCTTTACACTCCAGAGGCTTCAATAAAGGAATGTTCAGAATAATAATCACAGCACCTTCTTACTGTCCTTCCTCTCAGTGTTAGTCTGAGGTGACGCGTGTCCTTCCTTCTTCTCCGTTCGCTCTTCTCTCCGACTCTTTTCCTCTTTTCTCTCTTTCTCCTCCAGCTTCTTCCGCACCTCCACCTCCTCATACCTGAGAGAGCAGAACACAGTGATGGGACACACAACTGAGAGAGAAAGAGAGAGAGAGAGTGTGTGTGTGTGTGTGTGTGTGTGTGTGTGTGTGTGTGTGTGTGTAACACTGACCGCAGCTTCAGACTCTCTGAGAGTTTCTCTGCCTCCTCGATGGCCTTTTTAAAGCTGGTCGGGCCGAGCATAGACAGGAAAAACTCCTAAAAACAGTCAGACGGTTATATGATAGGTATATTTATATATATATATTTATATTCATATAAGAAATGAATGAGTGTGTGTGTTTTATATTTATTTTTTCTGTTTATTAAAATTTTGTTTACTTTTTCCCCCAACATATGTACATATACAGTGATCCTCAGTTTGTTAGATTAGTTGTACACTTGCTGGCCACTTTATTAGGTACACCTGTCCAACTGCTCGTTAATGCAAATGTCTAATCAGCCAATCACATGGCAGCAGCTCAATGCATTTAGGCATGTAGACATCAGCCTCACCAAAACTGGACAATAGAAGATTGGAGAAACGTTGCCTGGTCTGATGAGTCTCCATTTCTGCTGACACATTCGGATGCTCGGCTCACAATTTGGCCTCAACAACATGAAAGCATGGCTCCATCCTGCCTTGTATCAGCGGTTCAGGCTGCTGGTGGTGGTGTAATGGTGTGGGGGAGATTTTCTTTGGGTCCATTAGTACTAATTGAGCATGGTGTCAACGCCACAGCCTACCTGAGTATTGTTCTGACCATGTCCATCCCTTTATGAGCACAGTGTCTCCATCTTCTGATGGCTACTTCCAGCAGGATAACGCACCATGTCATAAAGCTCCAATCATCTCAGACTGGTTTCTTGAACATGACAATGAGTTCACTGTACTCAAATGGCCTCCACAGTCACCAGAGCTCAATCCAGTAGAGCACCTTTGGGATGTGGTGGAACGGGAGATTGGCATCATGGATGTGCAGCCGACAAATCTGCAGCAACTGTGTGATGCTATCATGTCAATATGGAGCAAAATCTCTGAGGAATATTTCCAGTAGCTTGTTGAGTCTCTGACATGAAGGATTAAAGCTGTTCTGAAGGCAAAAGGGGGTCCAACCCGATACCGCCTAATAAAGTGGCCGGAGAGTGTATATGCACAAATATATCACTGTAAAGCATCCTAGAGAGAATATTACTGTAAAAGAGATCTGTGAGGGCTGAGCCCTGATATATATATATCTCCAGCCAGTGTCATGCATCTGTACCTGCTGCTGCTTGAAGTCTGGCCTCTTCTTGATCAGGTCATAGACGCTCAGATACTTCATGTACAGCACATACGCCTTCTCCTCATCGCGGTCCAGACGACACTCCTCCGCCGCCTTGAAGATCTTACACGCGCTCTGGACATAACTGACACACACACACACCATCACTGATCTGAGGTCTGCTGTTATTAATCAATAACAATATTTGATCAAATCTCGTCACTTGTAGAGCGATAACACCTTACAGGTCATCATCCGTCAGCACACACTGTACAGCGCTGGTACATTATTATACAGAACACTTACTGGATATTTTTCAGCTAATATCATATACAGCCTGTCATTATTATTATTATTATCTATCCTTTTTAATAATTCAAGATTTTACTATTATTTACCATTTTAAATCATGCTAATAACTATTTATTTAGTCGCTGATGTAAAGGGTTATGAAGTGAACGTCACCAAAATGTCAATTCATTTCTGAAAACAAGAGACAAGTGTGTGTGTGTGTGTGTGTGCGTGTGCGTGTGCGTGCGTGTGCCTACAGTGCCGTTTGACACAGGAGCTGCTGGTTTCCACTCACTGTCTGGTGCTGCTCTTGTCCGGCTTGATTTCTGCCTTTTTGTTCAGATCTCCGAGTGACGTGGACAGATAGAGATCCTTCACTCCGCTGGACACGGACGGCATCTTCAGCTCATATTCCTGCTGGACACCGAGCCTCAGGTCACACACACTCTCACACACACACCCACTGAGGAGGAAACACACAAACAGATAATCACAACAATAATCTGAATTACAGCTGCGCAACATCAGGACTCCTGCACGTTTCATCAAGTCAAACTTAAAGGGCTCCTATTATGCAGAAATCACTCTTATAAGGGGGTTTAACCTCAGTAGTGTGTGTGTGTGTGTGTGTGTGTGTGTCAGCAGTTTGTGAATATCTCCAGCCTCTAATGATCAACATACATTAATTATGTTTATTCTAATCAGACTTTGATTGACATTCTCCCTTTGTACGTGTCATCAGAGGGGGAAAGCCCCGCCCACTAGTGTCCATCTCTCCATCTCATTAGCATAAACAGCAGCCCTGAGTGAGAAGCAGCCGTCTGCTGTCTCTGAATCTGTTGATGGTTATGCCCAGGCTTGATTTGGTATGATCATAACACACATATGTTTAAATAGACATGTCATCAACACAACACTCAACAATATCGCATATCTCATATTTTCCCGGTATTACACAGCCCTTATCCAAAGCTTTTCATTTTAAGGCCCGTCAACTCTTGAGTGAGACTCATTATAGGACCTGTGAAATTAATATGAAGCATTATAGATGTCAGTATCAGTAGTGTTGAGGATATCTCTAATCTAGAGTCTCCAAAACTGATCAAACTCACATGTAGGAGATATAATCCTGATATAAACATCTAGGCTGCGTCTGAATTCGTATGAATAATACTCTGACGTTCTACATCAAAAAAATGGCGATTTCGGAGTGTCTATTCACACCATCTAGCTGTGGGCTGCAGCGAGGACATCTTGGTAATCTCAGCTGAAAAATGAAAAGAGGGTGGGGCATACAGTAGCTCCTCCCCTTTTTATAAATCTCTTTAGTGTCTGACACGCCCCGCCCCCTTCTTCTCATTGGCTTTTCATTTGATGTGCTTGAGCTCAACCACTCTCACTAGCAGGGCTGTGAGAAAAACAACGCTATTGGCTGATCTTTAAAAAGGGGAGGAGCTACTGTATGCCACACCCTCTTTTCATTTCAGCTGAGATTACCAAGATGTCCTCGCTGCAGGCCACAGCTAGATGGTGTAAATAGACACTCTGAAATCGGCATTTTTTTCCACCCTCGAAGGGGCCACAAGTGCGCACGGGCCCCTGGGCCTGTGCCCATAATGCCCATTGGTTAATCCGGCCCTGCCTACAACACAATATTTCAGTAAATTTAAGACTTTTTTAAAGGCTTAATTTAGTTTTAGAGCTTTAAGAGATTTTAAAACCCTCAAGAAACCCTGTTTAAGTTTTAGGACAACAGAATCTCCAGCAAAAAAGAGATCCAAGATGCCATTTGTAATTAAATAATTAGTAATGAAATCTGTGTTTTGGAGCCTAATGTGAACAGCAGAAGTCAGTGATTTGTTATTATTCAGCCTGACATGTTCACGGCTTCAAAATAAAATATATTGTGTTCAAAGGGGAAAAAGATTTAGTTTTTTTACACAGACATTTTAAAAGAGCATATCTTATATTTATCCAAGGTTATCATACCGTCAGAATCTTATACTGGCCCATGTCTAGTGTATATACACACATACATTACATATATACACACAGCGTTATAGATGTGACATCTGCAGTAAAAACTCAAAACATACATTCACATAGAAGGTATACGTTAACATTATATTGAAGCAACAAAACTTCCAAAACTACTAACCACAGAGTTATGGGATCAGAAAAACATCAATCTGTAAACATATTTAATATTTTAAATGAGAAAATAAACATGCGTTAAGGATGTATTGATTTTATTTTACTTGACATTTTTGCAATCATGAGGAAAAAGCTTTGTTATGGATGAGACACTTTTGCATTATGGATGCGACCGATGTGAAATTGCCACTTGTGTGACTTTGGTAAATCAACTATAATAATTTGAAAACACTGACAGACATTTTAGAAGCACTGTAAAACACTTGCTTACACAAAAAAATGTAGAAACGGTTTCTCTATTTTGGTGAAAACTTGGTAAGATAGACATTTGCATGGAATTGCTCATATATATAAATATATATATATATATTTCATTTCATATTCACCCCCCCCCCCCCCCCCCGTTTATTTTTTTCCTCAGTTTCTGTTTAACATTCACATTTAAAGGCTTCACTAGGGTAATTAGGGTAAAGTTAGGGTATTTAGGGTAAAGTTAGGGTAATTAGGGTAAAGTTAGGGTAATTAGGCAAGTCATTGTATAACAGTGGTTTATTCTGGAGACAATCCAACACTAATATTGCTGAAGGGGGCTAATAATATTGACCTTAAAATGGCTTTAAAACTATTAAAAACTGCTTTAATTCTAGCTGAAATAAAACAAATAAGACTTTCTCCAGAAGAACAAATATTAGAGGAAATACTGTGAACATTTCCTGAATCTGTTCAACATCATCTGGTGAATATTAATTAAAAATTCAAAGGGGGGCTAATAATTCTGACTTCAGCTGTATTTATGTGTATATATAAATGTAATTTGATGTAATCAGTTCTATTTGACGCAGATGACAGCCTCTAGGGATGAAATCGATCAGTGTATGATGATCAATTCTTCCCTGATAGCTCTTTAAATCGTCGTGTTATTATAATAATATCGCGATGTTTATGTTAATATCTCAGATCTGTCAACACCACTGCTACTGTTAATGTCTGACAGAATAATGGCGAAACCAGGAGAGGAGAACAATAACAATCAGAGCTGATCTCAGACCTGCCGGAGGGTCACGAGACTGATGACAGATCAGATTCACAAACACACTCAATAATGCAGCATTTCTGCTTATTTATCATCGTCTGACCTCAGCCCAGCGCTCCAACTCACCTCACATACACCACCAAACACCGCCGACCCCGCGAACACGCCGAAATCCGCCGAGAACCGCAGCTGTGCGCGGAAAAGTGAAGTTTATTCAGGATAATGACAGTAAACAGGCTGAAACTGCTCGATCAAACGCGGAAGTGACTGCATTCAAAGAGCGGAAGCTTTATTTAAACGCGCACAAACATCAGCGTTTCACTTTGAGTGTTTACCATCACACACACACACACACACACACACACACAAGCGGAAACTATTTTAAAGCCTTAAACTTGTTCTCTTTTTAATAGTTTGTTATTATTTACATCTATATTTGACTCGTCATCTCTTATAAATGTTATTTTATTATCTTCTCGCTGGTTTTATTATTTTAGCTCTCATTTATTTCTATTATCACTCCTGTGTGTTCACTCTTACACAACCTGCTATGAAATACACACACACACCAGACTGACCAGACACACACTTCTGATGTTTATCGGCTGTTTAAACCTGTTCCCTTCACCGTCGTGTGTGTGTGTGTGTGTGTGTGTGTGTGTGTGTGTGTGTGTGTGTGTGTGTGTGTGTGTGTGTGTGTGTGTGTGTGTGAGCTGTTGAACTCGTGTCGGTTTTATAAGCTAAGATTACCCTGAGCTCGTCTCTAAGTTTATCAATATGATCATATCTGGTGTGTGATCAGCTGATTCAGGGTCGCGCATGCGCAGTGCACTCTCGGCCGCACAACACTCATCACAGTTATTAGTTTATTAAATATAATGTCATAGAATAAATGACACAATAATTACACAGTAACATTAAACGAGCCCCTGCTGGAGCAGTGTGTGTGTGTGTGTTTAACTCATTTTTATTATATTTATTTCTTCTAGATATCTATTTTGTCAGCCTGTGCCCGCGCATTGACGCCTGAGCGCGTGCCCGCTCTATTATTGTCATCTCGGTGTTTTCAGCTCGGTTTCGGGCGGATTCGGTTCTGCAGGCTCTGCTCGGACGGTAAGAAGCACATAAATTCGTGATCGCGTCCGCCGGATGTGGAAGTTTGTTGGGTTTTAATATTTCCTCTTCCCCCGGAACAGCAGCGATTTCCTGTTTATCGCGTTTAACGGGCCGCTGCGTCACGCTCGCCTCGGATACTATAATGCAGATCTGCTGTACACCACAGCCCGTTATATAGCAGATCCATCAGTACATTGAGCACCACTGCAGAATAACGCGATTATTAGCCTGATCAAGCTCATTAATACAGCGCTGATCACAATGATCGATCTAAAGCTGCGTCACTGCAGCTTATTATGACAGTTCAGTTAACATCAGGAGGATCCGCCGCTGTGTGGACTGTAGAATTACTGTGCTATATAAATATGTATATATATATATATATACACACACACACACAGTTGATGTCAGAATTATTAGCCCCCCTGGTTATTATTTTCCCAGTTTCTGTTTAACAGAGATGTTTTCAGCACATTTCTGCACATAACAGTGTTAATAACTCATCTCTAATAACTGATTTATTTTCTCTTTGTCATGATGACAGTAAATAATATTAGACTAGATATTCTTCAAGACACTAGTATTCAGCTTAAAGTCACATTTAAAGGCTTCACTAGGGTAATTAGGGTAAAGTTAGGGTAATTAGGCAAGTCATTGTATAATGATGATTTGTTCTGTCGATTATCAAAAAATATATAGCTTAAAGTAGCTAATAATATTGAGCTTAAAATGATTGTTTTTAAATTGAAAACTGCTTTGAGGAGGGGTGGGGGGCGAATAATTCTGACTTCAGCTGTATATTAAAGTTATATAGTGTTATTATCCATAAGGTGATAGTCATGTGTTGTAATAATAATCTGCTGTTTTGCGAGCGCTAGAATAGCAGTAGAGTTTGATCTTTATTATGTAATGAGCTGTATTTTTTATGCAATGTATATAACTGGATCAGCTCATCCTGATCGTCTTTATACACTAATTATTTATTATTACCATTCCTCTGAACTCAGCTCACCGTGATCACCGGAGTGCATGTGTCGATACACCAACCACTACACAAGTGCACTTTTACATCTCTTGCTCTTTTAACTTTAGACATGTTATCTTAAACTGATCAATGTGTGTAAAAGTGGGACCCTTAAATTAAACATTCACACTGAACACTGAGTTCAGGTTATCTGCAGTCTTGTTTTGTCAGATGTGTTGTAGAAACTCTGCAGTAGCCTATTTTATGTCATTTAATGCAGTTACATCTGAAATAACTTCAACATTACGGCCAATTCCCCACTCTTTCTTGTGAAAAGTTATTAAACGTCACACATAACATTACTTATTTTATTATACTTAAATAATGAAACAATTTAAATGGAAGCTTACGCATTAACTTGAGCAGCTGTTTCCCACACTAGCTGTCTCTGTTTCCCTGATGCTGTGGTGTTGCTTTGTTTAATATCTGCTCATATCTGCTGTAACTCTGCATGAGCACATCAGGTTCAGCTGGAGACAGATACGCTGATCTCTTTATTCAGATGTTGCCATGGCGACTCCTAATATCTGTGCTCCATTGATAATGCCTTTATATGGTCACGGTGTGCACGCTTAACTCTGAGTTGGTCTACTCAAAGTTGATTAACCTAACTCAGATCTGCTGTTCTGAAACCCAAAACTCAGAGTTTTTCATCTCTCGATAAATCAACTCAAGAGTTCAAGATTAAACCCAGAGTTGGTTGAACTGGTCTACAGTTGCTATGGCAACAACAATTACATTTATTGTTCCATTGTGATTCTACAGTTGCTATGGTAACACAACTACTACAGTAACTGATCTGTTGTGGTGATTCTACGGTTGCTATGGTAACACAACTACTACAGTAATTGATCTGTTGTGGTGATTCTACAGTTGCTATGGTAACACAACTACTACAGTAACTGATCTGTTGTGGTGATTCTACAGTTGCTATGGTAACACAACAACTACAGTAACTGATCTGTTGTGGTGATTCTACGGTTGCTATAGTAACACAACTACTACAGTAACTGATCTGTTGTGGTGATTCTACAGTTGCTATGGTAACACAACAACTACAGTAATTGATCTGTTGTGGTGATTCTACAGTTGCTATGGTAACATTAACAACTATAATAACTGATCTGTTGTGGTGATTCTACAGTTGCTATGGTAACACAACAACTACAGTAATATAAACTTCATGACCTTCTCCAGGCTGGTAGATCTCAGTTTTGTTCTTTCTCATCAGTCTTTGAGTTTCAGCATGATGTCTAGCTTTTGAGGATCTTTTGGTCTACTTCACCGTGTCAGGCAGGGTGTATTTCACTGATTTGCTGTCTGTGTGTGAACAGGTGTGGCAGTAATCAGGTGTGGGTGTGGCTGCAGACGCTGAGCTCAGGTGTGAGGAACCACACTCATGTTTAACAGGGGGGTTAACTCTTATTCACACTGGGATATGTAGATTTATATTTAGATTTCCCTTAATGATGAACAGTGTGTGTGTGCGTGTGCGTGTGTGTGTGTGTGTGTGTGTGTGTGCGTGTGTGTGTGTGCGTGTGTGTGTGTGTGTGCGTGTGTGTGTGTGTGTGTGTGTGTGTGTGTGTGTGTATGTGCAGATGTCTCTAGTGGATCTGGGGAAGAAGCTCCTGGAAGCTGCTCGTGCTGGTCAGGATGATGAGGTGCGGATCCTGATGGCCAATGGAGCACCGTTCACCACTGACTGGGTAAGAGTGTGTGAGTGAAAGCATGCTGACTGTGTGTGTATGAGAGGTGGTGTGTTGGGCAGTGTGATGAAGTGTGTGTGTGTGCAGCTAGGCACGTCTCCTCTGCACCTGTCAGCTCAGTTCGGTCATTACTCCACCACGGAGGTGCTGCTGCGGGCCGGCGTCAGCAGAGACGCGCGCACTAAAGTGGACCGAACACCCCTGCACATGGCGGCGTCTGAGGGTCACCTGCGCATCGTGGAGCTGCTGCTGAAGGTGAGTGAGGATGATGAAGATGAGGATGATTATTATAATGCTGCTGCTGCTGCTGTGATCTGCTGTAATCAGTGTGTCCTCTGATCTTCTGCTGCCGAACACACAGAGGCTGCATTGTTGAGCTGCGCATGCTGGAATCACTGGACTTTCATTATTGTGTTTTCAGGGTCTGGAAAGAGCTCAGGTTCAGATGAAGAGCATGAGATTACTCAACAAGGCACTTCTGTTGCTTTCAGAATAACTAATAATAATTACCTTTAAACCTGTGCTGTCAATATTAGTGGACATTTCCTTCCTCTTTGAATCAAATATAGCAGAGTTATAAAGTGCAGCATCAGAACAATAGTTTATATTACTATTCTAATGTAGTGCTGTTTGTGTTTACATAATGTGTGTGTGTGTGTGCTCACTGTGTAAAATATTCATTCATTCATTCATTCATTTTTCTTCAGATTAGTCCCTTATTCATCAGAGGTCGCCACAGCGGAATGAACCGCCAACTATTCCAGCATATGTTTTACACAGCGCATGCCCTTCCAGGGTTATATCTCGAATATAACCCTGCATATGTGTACGTAAAACAGGCATTTAATCTGGATGTAATTAATCAGGATGAATCTTTAGTCAGTACTACACTAAAGTCAATTATTCTGTTTGTGATGCTGGAATTTATAACAGTTTGAGTCACAGAGGAAGAAAATCTAAACTAATTCAGCTGATTACTGATTCTTTATGTTTGACACGTAAAATACTTTATATTTTAAAGACTTTTATTAAATAATTTCTAATTACTGATTTATTTAGTGTTTGCCATGATGACAGCACATAAGAGATACTCTATTCTACACTCTAATCTACTCAGATTAAACTGCAACTTTAGGTTAGGTTAATTAGGTAAGTTACTGGACAACAGTGGTTAATTCTGTAGACCATTGAAAAAACACATTTCTAAAGAGAGCTAATTACACCTTATTAATAATTATTATCAAATTAGAAACTGCTTTCATTCCAGCCAAATTAAATCAAATAAGACTTTCTCCAGAAGAGCAAATATTAGAGGAAAAACTGTGATCATTGAACATCACCAGAGAATATTTGAGAAGAATAAAGATCTCACCGCAGGGCGAATAATTCTGACCTCAGCTGTGTGTGTATATATATATATATATATATATATGTACAGTGCCTGTAGAATATCATCACACCCCTGTGCAATAATGACTTTATTCATCACACAGTCTGAACACAGATATCTTCTCCTGTCCTGTATCTGTCTACATCTTTATCCAGAACGCTGCGGCCAGAATTCTGAGCAGAAGCAGGAGATCAGAGCACATCACAGCTGTCCTCAGGTCTCTACACTGGCTCCCAGTTACATTCAGAACAGAGTTTACAGTATTATTACTGCTCTATAAATCACTAAAGGAGCTCAATACATTACAGATATGCTCACTGAACACAAACCTAACAGATCACTCAGATCTTTAGGATCATATCAACTAGAAACTCCAAGAGTTCAGTCAGAGCAGGGGGAATCAGCTACTAACAGCGCCCCCTGCTGCTGGAATCAGCTTCCAGAAATGATCAGATGTGCTCCAACATTAGACAGATTCACATCAGGACTGAACACACACCTGTGCAGCTGTGCCTTTACTGAATGAGCACTGCGCTACAGCTCACACTATTGTGTCTTTCTGTTCTTCTTCAGTCTTCTATAACCTGTTTAACACATTTAATCTGCTTTTATTAGTGCTGGGCCGTTTATCAGCTTTAACGTGCTGCGTTAACGCGAGACTCTTATCGCACGATAAAATAAATATCGCCGTTAATTCTCAAAGTTCTCAAAGTTGGGTTGGGAGCTGGGTCAAGCTATGACTTTCCCATTGATATTTTAGTGCAGATGTATACCTGACCGGTGAGCCGTCTGACAAAAAAGGTGCCCTTCTGAATCAGATCAGCAGGATGCCTGACTATAGCTGCAGTTCAGCAGTTTCACTTTAACTCCTGAACATTTCATTGATGTAGTTCATAGTTTGATTGCTGTGTTTACTTCAGTAATTCCACTAATATATGCATACTCCACTGTTAACCTTTCCTGCTCTGTCTCTTTGTTGTGTGAGAGATAGCAGAGGAGATTCATTTAATACTGCATGGCTGAAGAGTATTAGCTTCGGGGTTAACTCCCTTCTCTTTTGGTTGCAGCCGGTGAATGAACGAGGACACATGTAACCTGGTCCAATCATTTATTACAACCAAATCAGTCACCAAACAGGGAACATCACTGAAAACAGTCTCATTGGGAAACACTGCTCCTCTTTTCTGTCTCTCCCTCTCCGCTCCACACACACACACACACACACACACACACACACACACACACACACACACCGCAGCCCCGCCCCTTAAAGGACCTGCACATTTAACAACACCACGCTCATTCCATTTCTGTTCAGTTCAGTGATGGCTTTAGTCAGATTAAGGTAATCAGAAATGGCTGTTTGGAGCTGATGGAGGTCTACAGTTCAACATTAATGTTTACCTGAATAAACAGTGAGTAAACACAAGCACATCTGATTGAACATCATTTATCTTCATCACAATGATCAGAGTAGAGCAGTTTCTCCAGCAGTTTGGGATGTATTTTGGAAACAGGAGATGAGCCGCTGGTCTAATGCACCACCTGGCTGGAGAAACCCGTTCTCCAACATTTATTATATGGGCAGCACACATATTCTGAATACCTTCAGCTGAATTCAGATGAGCCAGATTAATCTAGATTAAACAATGAATCAGTGCCCGCCTATAATATAATGCTGATCTGTTTTAATAGTTGTTATTCTCTTTCACTTGTCTCTTGTAGTTCTGTTTATATAAAGCACTTTAATCTGCCACTGTATCTGAAACATGCTATAGACATAAACTTGCCTTGCCTTTATCTCGAGGCTCTTCTGAAGTGTCAGTCAAGCTGTAGGTGTCCACAGGGTACGGTGGTGTCCTGTAGGCACTGTAAGTCATTAGGGAAATGCACCTCAGTGTGTTTGAAAGTTTAGAGTTTGTCATCAGATGTGATATTGCTGGTGTTTTCCAGCACGGTGCGGATGTGAACGCTAAAGACATGCTGCAGATGAGCGCGCTGCACTGGGCCGTGGAGCACACACACACCGCTGTGGTGGAGCTGCTGCTGCGATATGGAGCCGATGTTCACGCGCTCAGCAAATTCTGCAAAAATGCTCTGGACATCGCCCTGGACAACAGCTGCCACGAGCTGGCCCACGTCCTGCAGGTACACGGACACGTGTGTGTGTGTGTGTGTGTGTGTGTGTGTGTGCACTGGAGGTGATTAATGTAATAACACTAATGCTGAGATGGTGACACACACTCTTTCATCATCACATGATCTCTAATATCATCATCACATGACCTTATGAATGCTCATGCTGGAGTTAGTTCAGTAAAAGTGTTTCCATCATAGTTTATACACACCTTATAGAGTAAAGAGTTTCTCCTCCTCAGTGATGCGCATGTGCTGTAATGCTCATTTCCTACAGTTCTGCACATCTCAGTGTTTCCATCAGCTGATCTTTATTATACACATCTCCAAACACACACAAGAGGAGGTGCATGGAAACACAGCTAGAGCTGCTGTAAATCACCATTGTAGAGTGTGTGTGTTAATGTGCTGTGTGTGTGTGTATGTGTGTGTGTCAGGTGGCGATGCAGAACCAGATCAACACTAACCCGGAGAGTCCCGACACACTGACCATCCACACGGCGGCTCCGCAGTTCATCATCGGGCCTGCAGGAGTGCTCAATCTGGCGGATCTGGTGTCGCCCGCACACAGCAGCAAGCCCAGCGGTGAGACACACACACACACACACACACTCTCCTCAATGAGCCTTTGTGCTGCTGAAACACACCCAACGTCACACTGATGATCCACAATCAGGGAAATGGAGCTTATTTGAGCAAACAGC
>NC_079452.1:23574807-23582307 GCF_903798145.1 Danio aesculapii | reverse complement strand
GTCAATTTTCTAAAAGAGTTTTCTGATTTTATCTCTGACTTACTAGTTAAAACTGATAAAATACTAATTGTAGGAGACTTTAACATCCACATAGATGACGCTAACGACACATTAGGGCTCGCGTTTACGGACTTGCTGGTCTCACTAGGAATAAAGCAAAATGTTATTGGTCCAACTCATCGCCTAAGCATACACTAGATCTAATTCTGTCTTATGGAATTGAGGTCACTGATGTAGACATTATACCACAAAGTGATGATATTACAGACCACTACCTCTTACTATATAAGCTGTGTTTACCTGAAATTAGCAGATCCGCTCCGATATATCGCCCTAGTAGAACTATTGTTCCATCCACTAAAGATGAATTTATAAATAACTTACCTGATCTTTCTCTACTTCGAAATGCACCCGCAAACGCAAATGACCTTGATGTAGTAACCAGCAGTATGGATGCCATCTTTACTAAATACTGTGGCACCCATCAAACTAAAAAAGGCTAGAGAGAATAAATCTACACCGTGGTATAATAGTCATACCCGCACTCTCAAAACAGCAACCCGTGCCCTGGAACGTAAATGGAAAAAAAACTAATTTAGAAGTTTTTAGAATTGCATACAAAGACAGTATGTCCAGCTATAGGAGGGCTTTAAAATCTGCCAGGGCTGAGCACCTCCGCAAACTGATAGAAAATAATCATAACAATCCTAGATTCTTATTTAACACCATCGCTAAATTAACAAATAATCGGTCATCTTTGGAACAAAACGTTCCACCGCAAATTAGTAGTGATGACTTCATGAATTTATTCAGTGATAAAATAGAAGGCTTTAGACAGAAAATAGGAGATATTAAACTTTCTGCACCGCCTTATACTTCAGATCCAGTAAACACGCCTCTGAATCTAAATAACCTACAGTGCTTTAAAATCATAGAACAGGAAGAGCTAGACAAAATAATAAATAGCTCTAAATCAGCTACGTGTATATTGGACCCAATTCCAACAAAGTTACTGAAAGAATTGCTACCTGTTATAGGAGAACCTCTTCTTAACATTATCAACTCTTCTTTATCTTTAGGCCATGTTCCAAATCCTTACAAGTTAGCTGTTATTAAACCTATTATTAAGAAACCACAACTGGAACCCAGCAACTGAGCTAATTATAGGCCTATTTCAAACCTTCCATTTATATCTAAAATACTAGAAAAAGTTGTTTCTGCTCAATTATGCTCCTTTCTGCAGACCAACAATGTTTTTGAAGTGTTTCAGTCAGGTTTCAGAGCTCATCACAGTACAGAAACTGCATTAGTGAAAATAACCAACGATTTTACTCTTAGCTGCTGACCAAGGGTGCATCTCGCTATTAGTTCTACTCGATCTTAGTGCGGCATTTGACACCATTGACCATGGTATCCTTATTAATCGCTTAAAGTCTACAGGTGTCCAGGGACATGCCCTACAATGGTTTAAGTCATACTTATCTGACCGTTACCAGTTTGTGAATATTAATGGACAGCCTTCACAAATCAGCCCAGTAAAGTATGGGGTGCCTCAAGGATCAGTTTTAGGCCCTTTGCTGTTTACAATATACATGCTACCCTTGGGAGACATTATTAGAAGACATGGGATCAGCTTTCACTGCTATGCAGATGATACTCAATTATATATTTCAACTAAACCTGACGAGACGTCTAATCTGTCCAAGCTAACTGAGTGTATTAAAGATGTTAAAGACTGGATGACCAACAATTATCTTCTCTTAAACTCAGACAAAACAGAATTATTACTTATTGGGCCTAAATCCTGTACACAGCAGATCTCACAACTCGACCTACAATTAGAGGGATACAAAGTTAGCGTTAGCTCTACTATAAAAGATCTGGGTGTCATATTAGACAGCAATTTAACTTTTAAAAATCATATATCCCATGTCACAAAAACTGCTTTCTTTCATCTGAGAAATATCGCTAAGTTACGAAGTATGCTATCCATCTCAGATGCAGAAAAGCTAGTCCATGCTTTTATGACTTCTAGGCTGGACTACTGTAATGCACTGTTTGCTGGCTGCCCAGCATCCTCTATTAACAAACTTCAATTAGTACAAAATGCAGCTGCCAGAGTTCTTACCAGGTCTAGAAAATTTGATCACATCACCCCAATTTTATCCTCCTTACACTGGCTGCCTGTTAAGTTTCGTATTGAATTTAAAGTATTGCTTCTTACATATAAAGCTTTAAATAATCTAGCTCCTGTTTATCTAACCAATCTTCTGTCTCGCTACAATCCAACTCGCTCTTTAAGATCTCAAAACTCAGGGCTTCTGGTAGTACCTAGAATAGCAAAGTCGAGTAAAGGAGGTCGAGCCTTCTCATTTATAGCTCCTAAACTCTGGAATAGCCTTCCTGATAACGTCCGAGGCTCAGACACACTCTCCCAATTCAAAACTAGATTAAAGACCTATCTGTTCAGTAAAGCATACACTTAGTGCACCACTTAGGGGGCTTCCACACAGGTTATGCATCTTGCTGATATACACTATGAACAGCAGCTATGCTAATTATTTTCTTTATTCTCCATTTCCACCTGGGGATACTCTTCCCGAGGCCCTCAGACTATGCAGAGTCACTGATTCGACCCAAGACCAACGACGAGATGATCCCAAGGTTTCCATATCCTGGACCTGGCCGAATCCTGAACAACTACTGCGATGGTCATGGAGGAGTGGAGAACATGAGACTGATTCCTGTGACGCTCCAGAGACAGACGAGTCTTCGCTGAGGCCAGCTTCCAGCCTCCGCCACTGAGACTGCAGCTCTGCACAAGACGTTTGGCCAGTGGAGAAATTAAAATGGTCGTGCCCAACTGAGCCTGGTTTCTCTCAAGGTTTTTTTTCTTCACTTCCGCCATTAGTGAAGTTTTTTTTTCCCTCTCCGCTGTCTCCACTGGCTTGCATGGTTCAGGATCTGTAGAGCTGCGCATCGTTGGATTTGCTCTTCAATATTTGGACTCTCAGTAGTGATTATTAAACCACACTGAACTGAGCTAAACTGAACTGAACTTAAACACTACAAACTGAACTACACTGTTCCTATTTACTGTGACCTTTTATGTGAAGCTGCTTTGACACAATCTACATTGTAAAAGCGCTATACAAATAAAGGTGAATTGGAGCTCTGTCACCCAGGTGGAGCTCGGAGTAGAGCTGCTGCTTCACATCCAGAGAAGCAGCAGAGGGGCTCAGGTGTCTGATTCTGATATACCTCCCGGATGCCTACCTAGGATGGTGTTCCTGGCTTGTCCTACAAGGAGGAGACCTCGGGGAAGACCCAGAACAGGCGGGAGGGACTACTTGATGTCTCTCGGCTTGCCTGGAAATACCTTGGGATCCCTTGGAGGAGCTGGAGGAGAGTCTGGGAGAAGGAAGTCTAGGGGTCTCTCCTGACACTGCTACCCACGTGACCAGACCCCTGATAGGCAGAAGAAAATGGATGGATGGAAGACTATATTTTTACTTGTGTGAAAAATGCTTCTTGATTTAGGAATTTGTATATATTTGGACTAGAAACAATGACAAAAACTCTGAGTGAGAAAAGCTTGTTTTGGGTTGTGTGGGCACAGAGTTGATGTTGGGCTAATCATGATGAAATGGTGTTCAGTCTGCTGCAAATACTGAGAACACACACACACATATACACACACGGTCAGTGATCCTCCTGTTGATGTGTGTGTTTCCTCTGTGTGCAGGCCGGGAACGCAGCGACGCAGGAGTTACTGAGGAAACTGACCCGCAGCGGCCGCATGTTCCTGATCCCGGCGGCTGTGGGCAACCAGCTGATCCTGCGCTTCAGTGTGACGTCCCAGCTGACCACCGAGCAGGACATACGGCGGGACTGGAGCCTCATTCAGCAGGCGGCCCGCGAGGTTCTGCAGTCCGGCGTTATAACCCGGCAGCCCAGCGTGACCTCTGACCCTGAGGCAGAACCGGAGCCGCTGACCATCCACACAGAACCCCTGCTTGACCAGCGACTGGTGCGCCAGGGGCAGAGACGGGCCGTCCGCTCATACAGCTGCAGCGCAGAGCTGCCGCCGGTCCCCGGGCGCACACAGACACACCGGGACACGCCTCTGCAGCTGATCCCGGAGCAGCCCGAGCGCCCGCAGCACAGACGCCTGCTGAAGTTTCACAGCGTGCCGAGCCTGGCGCAGGTCTGGGCGCAGTGCGGCATGCAGCAGCTCCACCACCCCTTCAGGAGAGGCTTGATCACTAGCCGCGCCAGCTGCTTCACCTGCCCACCGCTGCCCGAGGGCACACCACTACCCACTAAATAACACACACCCACACACACACACACACACCGCCCGCTGCTTCACCTCCTCCCCATTGATTATTATTGATAATCAAAGTTCATGACCATTTACTTGCGTCTTTCAGTTCAGGCTCATTTCTGATAAGTGAGTGAAATAGTCACACTTAGCCTTATTTTACTCCATGTGTAAACTAGACCCATCAGCAGGACAGAACTGAGCCGCTACACCTACATCTACACCTACACATAAATAAATGATTGCACAGTGGCGCAGTGGGTAGCACATTCACCTCACAGTAAGTAAGTCGCTGGTTCGAGCCCCGGCTGGGTCAGTTGGTGTTTCTGTGTGGAGTTTGCATGTTCTTCCCGTGTTGGTGTGGGTTTCCTCCGGGTGCTCCGGTTTCCCCCACAGTCCAAACACATGCGCTATAGGGGAATTGATCAACTAAACTGGCCATAGTGTATGAGTGTGTGTGTGTGTGTGTGAATGAGTGTGCATGGGTGTTTCCCAGTAATGGGTTGCTGCTGGAAGGGCATCTGCTGCATAAAACATATGCTGGAATAGTTGGCGGTTCATTCCGCTGTGGTGACCCCAGATTAATAATTCGAAAAGAAAATAAATGACTGAATGAATCTCTGCTGTCTGTCCCACACGCTGTAGGGAGTCATAAGATCATGGTCCGAGTCAGAGGTTTATAATTAAATCAAATAAAAGATTTAAGATAAATAATTAAACAATAATGCAAATAAAACATTTACAACTTAATACAAAATGTTTTATTTATTTGTGTGAATCAACAGAGAACAGTGAATGTCTAACCTGCTGTTAAACGACTGATGATAAACCCCTGTACATCAGTCTGTTGGTAGAAATGCTTCTAGATCTAAATAGACAGCTGATTCCTGTGATGTTTATAACACACATACAGCAGTAATGAAGCAGACAGAGATGTCCCCCGCTCCTCTTCCCCCGCTCCTCTTCCTCCTCTAATATGAGGATCAGGTTTGAGTTCCTGCACAGCCTCATTTCATACAAACATTCATATCAATCTGTCATGTTAAAACTGTTTCCCACATGTATAATCCTGCTTCAGTGATTAAATACGGTGTGAATAACTCAGTGTTGGTGTACGGCTCGATCCTCTACACAATACTCGCTCAGCCTGTCAGTGGAGCTCATATCAGCTTCAGGTTTTCTCACTCGTCTTGTTGAATAATGTGAGCTGATGATGATAATAAAGCGCACACCGCGGGCTCGTGTGTGTGTGTGTGTGTGTGTCAGAGTCTGGTGCGTCCTGCAGCGATGGCGCTGAAGATCTCCTCCGTCAGCGGCACAAACGTCTGCTGGTTCTCCTCCATGATGTAGAGCCGGTCGCGGGTGGAGTTCGGGTCGAAGCCCTCCTGTACCAGCTGCACCTTCACCTGTTTGAAGGTTCCCGTCATGCGGAGCTCCTCCTGTGAACCAACAACACACAACTGAGAGACAGCAAACACACACACACACACACACACATGCACACACACACACACACACTTTCCAGATGTTTGCTGGATTTCTAAAATAAGGAAACAGGCATCCCAGGTGTCCCAGAAGCTGCAGGATGGACGCAAATGGGATATAATGTGCTGGAAATGGAGTTAGAACTATTCCTCCTAGAAGGTCGCTGGTTCGAGTCTTAGCTGGGTCAGTTGGTGTTTCTGTGTGGAGTTCGCATGTTCTCCCCGTGTTGGTGTGGGTTTCCTCCGAGTGCTCCGGTTTCCCCCACAGTCCAAACACATGTGCTAAAGGACAACTGAACAACTAAACTGGCCGTAGTGTATGAGTGTGTGTGTGTGTGAGAATGAGTGTGTATGGGTGTTTCCCAGTACTGGGTTGCAGCTGGAAGGGCATCCACTGTGTAAAACACATGTTGGAATAGTTGGCGGTTCATTCCACTGTGGCGACTCCTGATGAATAAAGGGACTCAGCTGAAGGAAAGTGAATGAATGAATGATAGTGTACGATGCTGTGATCTTCTGAGCACCTCCTGAGCCAGAGCTCTACATGGTGTACACACAGATGAATGAGTGTACAGCAGTGTGTGTGTGTGTGTGTGTGTGTGTGCGTGCGTGCGTGCGTGCGTGTGTGTGTGTGTGTGTGTGTGCGTGCGTGCGTGCGTGCGTGCGTGTGTGTGTGCTGCTGTTAGTCTCATCAGCTCAGTAAAGCAGCAGGATTGAGACTGTAATCCCCTTCTCCTGTTCTTCATGTGAGCCAGAGCTGTCCTGCTGTCTGTCTGCTCCTGCGTTCCCTCATTGCGTGTGGGCTTCAGCGCTCCTCTAATTCAGCAGTTTATTTGATCAGCTAATCGCTAACTCACACGATTAAAACAGAAGCTCAAATATTCGGACCTAATCTTCTACAGGCAATGCATTATTAAAATATCAGTCTGTAACTGGTGTCAGCTGTCATGTGTCCCCAACACTGGTCAGTAAACTGTGATAATCATCTGCTGGCGTGTTTGGGTCAGAGCTGTACCTGTATCCTGATGAAGCGCGGCCTGGCGTACGCCGGCAGGAGGTTCTTCATGTGTTCATAAGCAGCAGAACCATCAAACTCCATCCCGTCTGTCAGCTGCAGCGCCGCCATCCCCACACGACCCTCATGACCTGAGAAGAAGAGCAGAACACCTGAGCCTGACCTCTGACCTCTGAGGCAGATGACGCTGACCCTAAAGGCCGTTACTCAGAGCAGGATCACTGTAATGATGAAGATCTAGCTGTAGATGTCTGCCAGTGTTAGAGAACAGCACAACTGCAGCCATAAACACTCAGAGGAGTTTCCCAGAGGATGAACCATGAAACACTGACAGCCAATCAGAATCCAGAGAACATTAGAGCCCCAGACGCCACTGATGATGATGATGATGATGATGATGATCATCCCTCGCTTACAAGAGTATCACAGATCAGGACTATTGATCACACCATGGACAATAATGATCAGCTCATTGATCTGGAACTCCTGCTGGTGGACTGAAGTGTAAAGCTAGAACAGTAAAGTTCGTAGACACACTTTATGGTGGCGTGACAAAGCCTCGTCTGAAGGTTTGAGGTCGTTTTAAAGTGTAAGGTTTCTGGTATGGATTGGCATGTTTCTTGTTAGGCGGTTGATAGGGTGTTCTGAGTGGTTGCTAAAGTGTTGCTAGGGTGCTC
>NC_079452.1:23554807-23564807 GCF_903798145.1 Danio aesculapii | reverse complement strand
CGCCTGTGAGAAACACACACTGAGCTGATGCAGAACACACTGCACATGTACTATAGTGCACACGAGTGCTGCTGAAGCTTTGATCAAACGTCTTCATATGTGTGTGCAGATGGACGAAGCTCTCGGGGGACTGAAACCCCATGAGGGAGACGGATTAACAGAGGGATTTTATTATGTCCACTGACCCTCTCAACAGACCTGACTGTCATTCAGGAGCCTGCTGTGAAAGACTCTCATTAATGCCATGTGTGACTGTGTTACCGCGCTCGATGGCTCCGCTGAGTCCGGCGAGGAAGCCTGCGCTGTGGTACAGAGGCAGACAGATGTAGACGATGTCGCTGGAGCAAACGCCAGACAGTCTCTGCAGGAACGACATCATCCAAACCTTCTCATGGGTGACCACTGCAGCTTTGGGGAGACCTGCAGACACCAGACGGACATGAAGATGCAGACAGAGCTGAAGAATACACACACACACACACACACACACACACACACACACACACACAGGATTACTGTACTCACCTGTGGTGCCGGAGGTGTAGATGTAGAGGGCGGGGCTCTTCATGGTGATGTGCTGTCTCAGGCTGATGGGCGGAGCCTCGTCAGATGCACGGCTCACCTGATTGGTCAGATTGATGATGCCTTGTGTCTCCGCCTCTCCTGACAGCATGAGGACCGACACCTGCTGCTGACGAAGAGACGGCAGAACCTCCAGCACCGCCGGCACCAGCTCTGCAATATAGAATCAGGCACTGGCGTCAGCTTTACAGAACACTTCTCTCACAGCGGTCACAGCTCAGTTAAATTGAGGACACAAACGGGCCACAACACGGCAGTTCAGGGAGGCTGAATTACATTAGACTGCATTGCAAATTACTCCATGCAGGGTGGCTCAGTGGTTAGCACTGTCGCCTCACTGTAAGAAGGTCGCTGGTTCGAGTCTCAGCTGGGTCAGTGTGTGTTTCTGTGTGGAGTTTGCATGTTCTCCCCGTGTTGGTGTGGGTTTCCTTCGGGTGCTCCGGTTTCCCCCACAGTCCAAACACATGCGCTATAGGGGAACTGATCAACTACACTGGCTGTAGTGTATGGGTGTTTCCCAGTACTGGGTTGCAGCTGTACGCGCTGTGTAAAACATGTGCTGGAATAGTTGGCAGTAGGGCTGCAGAGTATATGGGTTCAGCATGGATATCACAGTGTGTGCATCCACAATAGTCACATCACAATGATCTGCGATGTCCAGTGTGGAGTATAGTGGAGCAGGAGCTGCAGGATTGTATTTAATCACTGTATTTATATGGAATTTATCCAAAAACATTTCTTATTTCGAATGTTTGTCTTGTTTCTGGCCCAAATATAAAGTGAACACATGATTATTTCACTCCCTCACTGGCAGATCATGTCAAGCAAAGCACTCTTATGTTGACTGATTTCTTCTGACGGTGAAAACGTAATGATATTTTTACTTTGTCCAGTTTTTGATATTTGGACTAGAAACGAGGCAAAGCAGTTTATTTTCTGCATTGATTATTCAGATTCTGTAGCTGAATACTGTCAGACTCCCCTCAAACCCTCAAATAGAGCTGTTAAAGCCTCTGCTGAAGCTGTAGAGCGACGTTTATCACAGAGAAAATATATTGCAATAACAGATTATTCCAATATCATGCAACCGTAGTTGGTGGTTCATTCCGCTGTGGCGACCTTTGATCAATAAGGGATTAAGCTGAAGGAAAATTAATTAATTAATCCACTTGAGCATTCAGCATTTAAGCAATAAACAGCCTAAACTGCTGAAAATGTCTGAAAGTTGGAGACGTTTTCGACTGAGCATTTCAGAATAAGGGCGGTTCGATATCATTGTTCATTTGTCTGGATCTGCTGGGAGAACAGAACACCACTGAGCTAAAGTCCAGTTAATATGAGGGAAAGACCAACATCATGTGTAGATGATTGACAGACAGGTGTGTGTGTGTGTGTGTGTGTGTGTGTGCGTGTGTGTGTGTGTGTGTGTGTATCATATCACAGTGCTCAGCATATATAAGTGCACCCTCACACGTCTCTCTTCAGATTCATATGTTTAATAGGAAGCTCTACAATATTATATTAGAGCATAAACATTAGATTAGTCAGTACTGAAGCCAAATCTGGAGCTCATCTAACAAGATAACTCACCATAACGCTCCAATAACTACAGTTAGATGTTATAGAAGAACAAGAAATACTAAATTAAAGAGGAAAAATCAAGAGAAGCAAAACAAATGGACAAATTTAGTGGACACATTGAAGACTGTGATTTATTTTATAATATTTAGCTGGAATTTATTTGTCTTATTTAATTTCTGAGTGTGTTTGATGAGTAAACTATTGTGATAAATATATCTGATTAATAAATCTGTTTAGTTTAAATGCAGCAAACACACTGCCTATACTGAGAAATGGAGGAACTCGAGTATGCTGAGCATATCAGTGTCATATCAGTCTATTACAGACTCAAAGTCCGGAAACAGGGAGTGTGTGTGTGTGTGTGTGTGTGTGTGTGTGTGCGTGTGTGTGTGTGTGTGTGTGTGTGTGTGTGTGTGTGTGTGTGTGTGTGTGTGTGTGTGTGTGTGTGTGTGGGTGTGTGTGTGTGTGTGTGTGATAGAGTATCATATCAAACTTTATTACAGACTCAAAGTCCTATTCACAAAGAAAAATAACAGAGTGTGTGTTAGAGCAGTGTGTGTGTGTGTGTGTGTTTCACCTGCAGCAGTGATGAGGGTTTTGGCGCCACTACACTCGCAGCAGTGCACCAATGATCTGCTCCGGATGTTGGTGTTCAGGAGCGCGACCGTGCAGCCCAGTTTCGCGAGCGCGAGCCACGTGAACACGTACATGGGCGCGTTCCCG
Source organism: Danio aesculapii (assembly GCF_903798145.1). Classification (NCBI taxonomy): domain Eukaryota; kingdom Metazoa; phylum Chordata; class Actinopteri; order Cypriniformes; family Danionidae; genus Danio; species Danio aesculapii. The sequence goes on along the minus strand of NC_079452.1, from coordinate 23,561,921 downwards.
TGGAAAAGCGCGACGATCTGACCCGAGCGGTCTCGCAGCGCGTTCGCGAGCCGGTTGCTGATCCGGTCTGCATCTCGGTATGAGTAGCGCTCGTCCCCGAACACGATGAAGAGTTTGTCCGGGTGTTTCCTCGCGGCTTCCGCGAACCGTTCGAGTGTGGTGAAACACGGAGTTCTGGAGCCGAACCGGGCCAGCAGCCGACCGAGGTTCAGCGTCCGGAGCGCGAAAGCACAGTCCTGAGGGAGGAACGGGAAACGGATGTAGAGGAAGAGCAGAGCGGAGAGCAGCAGACCGAGCAGCAGAGGACAGAGCATGGTGATGGAGGACACCCGCTCACTGCACAGTCTAAAGTTTAAAGTTGGAGGAGCCAATCACGGAGGAAGGCGGAACCCAAACACCTGCCTATTTATTGATCAGTGTCGTCAGCGGTATCGATCAGCTCGTGCTGGGGGTATTGATTATTCACTCAGCAGCATATTAGCTAAAATATACATAACAGAGTAATCAAGCAGACATCAGTCAGTCAGTCAGTCTGGACCTCACAGTATTCTGCTGTCAGTCTGTGTCAGATCAGTCCATAACACACCATCAGCACTGGGGAATCAGAGATCCTCTGTAGCCGCTGTTCTGTCCATTTGGCCTGGTTTGTCAGATTGTCCTCGCTCCCATTCAACAAGTAGGCAGCACATTTAGATGACGCAGTACGCTGCCCAGCAGATTTTGCCATCGGTGTAACTGTTCATGTGGATTAGTGTGATCTAATATCACCCTGACCTCCCTAACCACAACCTCAGAACCATTCAAATACAGTGTTGGTGTAGCGTAATCTGATGGGTGGGATAAAACATCAGGACACGGGCTCATACATCAGTGCTGCCGCAGTTATAGCTGCGGACCAAAACACTCTCTGTGGCTTCAGCTGTGATCATCATCAGTGTGTGTGTGTTTACTACAGGCAGTGTGTGTGTGTGTTTACTACAGGCAGTGTGTGTGTGTGTTTACTACAGGCAGTGTGTCATATTGTTCTTAGAGTCAGCAGTGAAACACACACACACACACACACACACACACCTGATAGAGATGTTGTTAGTTTATGGCGGTGGTCCCCAAACTTTTCATCCTGTGACCCCCAAAATAACAGCATCCGTGACTGGCGAGCCGCATCCTCCATGTTGAGTTGTGGCCTGTATGTGTTTGTAATGTACCTGAGTGCTGTACAGGTGTCAGAAAGTTTAACCTGGTGCCATAATCTCAGTGTGCTGTGGTTAATATAGTGTACCCCCCCACGGTCACCAATAATGGAGCCTGACGGCTTTTATTCACGAGCTGCTTTTAATTAGTTCTTCTGCATCTTCTGGAGTAAATATGTTCATTCTGTTAGATTAATCAAGTCAATTTGATTTTGGTAATCACAGAGCGACCCCACACCCCCCCCCCCTGATTGTCCTATGACCCCCCGGGGGGTCCTGAGCCCCACATTGGGAACCACTGGTTTATGGGAGGTTCTGCCAGAAACACACATGTACACACATGTATAAGCGTGACGGGCTTCTGAAGACCTTTAAGCGTGTCCTCCTCATATAATCCTCCAGTTCAGTGACACGGGGACAAGTGGACATTTATTTGTAGATTTCCTTTATATTTTGATGTTTTTGATCACCTGATGTGAACGATAACAGCCTCAACTCATTATTGAATCTGAATAACTGCAGGTTCAGCTGGGCTGAGGATGAGGACAGCTATAAGAGCCATGAGGTGATGTTTTATTCATGTTACATTAATAAATATGTGAAAAGCAAAGCTGAAATATTTCAATAAAACTAATAGCATTTTAAAATGGAGGATATGCTGATGTCACTTCCGGTAAGGAAGATGAAGATGGAAGCACGAGCGTGTAATATAGTTCAGTTAAGCTGTTATTAAACGTTTTCGAAGTGACATCGCTGGCCTGTCTTGTGTTACTCGCGTTCAAATCCTGCTAATACAGAGAAACAAACAGGACAAGAGACGGCTTGATGATGGCACATACAGCAGGGTCTGTACATGTTAGTGTTTTAATAAAGAAAAACAATCTGAGAACCGAGCGCAGTGGTGTCGCACTGTCGCACTCACAGCAAGAAGGTCGCTGGTTCGAGCATCGGCTGGGTCAGGTGGCATTTCTGTGTGGAGTTTGCATGTTCTCCCTGTGTTGGTGGGACTAAGCTGAAAAGAAAATGAATGAATGAATAGAGGAATTATCACCCTACGTCACTCATGACGTCACACGGGTCCCCGGCTGCAAATAAGACCAGTTGCAATAGCAAACATGGTGTCGTGTGGCAGGATGCCAAAATCCAAACTGAACTTTTACTGTACACCACACTGCTTTAATGCCAACTGCAGATGTCTTTAGCTAAAAGGGAGCTGAATGGAGTGAGGAGCTGATTATAAATGCTGGACTCTGCAGTTCTCCTGTTATATCAGGTGAGTTCCCGCTCTGCTGGATCAGACACATCACTGGATTCTGATTACAGCAGAGATGTCAGCAGAAACAGTTCAATATGGTGAATTAACCTGCGCACACTGAATGCTCAGAGTGAACTGTAGACATGTGCATCCTCACACCCTGCTGTACAGGAGCAGGTCACTGTCAGAATGCAGTAGTTCTGCTTGTTGATGATGACCCAGGTCTTGTACAGCTCCGTCTTCTTTCCTTGTCTTTGGCTAGGCAGAACCTCGGTGTTTAGCTCTACATAGTGTTGAATCTGGTCATCATGGAGCATTATTTCCTGCACATGACCACACTGAACAACACTGTAGACATCCAAACACTTGTCTGGCTTTAACTTCTCTCCTGTAAAGAGTTTCAGTGAGATAGCTGTATATTTGGGGCTGGATGCTCGGCCATTTCCTCTTCTCCAATATCCATTGGGAGGGTGCTATCACTAATAGAGCTGTCAGATGAACGCCGCTCACTTTAACATTAATTTAGCTGAATAACTGTGCTTATCACTGGGTGACGAGCTGTTATAATACACTGTAAGCATTATGTCAATAATATATATATAATATATAATCAATAGAACTGATCTCTAACACAACATACTCTGTACAGCATCGGACATGTCATTCCCTCGCTGTAAATGCTATTATTTAGCGTTCTTTCCTGCAACCTCGCTGTGCGCACATCCTGAATGTTTACACACCGGTAATTCATCAATAAGTCTGATAACTAAATGAATGCCACACTCCTTTACAGAACAATTGACAGAGATCAAGCATCAGCTCATTTCAGACATGTGTGGGCTGAAACACTCTTTATTCTCTGTATTTCTGTTTAATTTCAGGCACAGGTCATGCAGGTTTCTGCTAGAATGTGCCTTATTTTACTGCACACAAGAGTTCTCTGAGACTAATCTGATTACAGCTGAAGCCCTGCGGTCACAAACACTGAAGAGCATGGTAGAGCTCTTGATTTGATCAGACACATCTCCATCTGTGTTCTCTAGATGAGTACTGTAAGGGTGGACAGTATACTGATAATGCTGATTAATGACATCGTTTAGGAGTGAGCTAACCCTTATTGAAAACTGAACATGCTAATGTGAGTTTCTGGTTCTTTTCTAAAGCCCTGCTGTGTGTGTGTGTGTGTGTGTGTGTGTGTGTGTGTGTGTGTGTGAGGAAGCTCATTCAGTCAGCAGGTCTCCCTCCTGAACAGCAGTGGTCTGTTGACTGAGCTCAGAGTCAGTGATTATGATTATCAATACAGCACAGCTCATAATAACACCGTACACTAACACCAGAGCAGGAGTTCTGTGTGTGCTGATCTATACTCAGTTAAAGCATCGCCCTCTGGTGGTCAGAAGATGAACAGCAGACACTTGAACACTTTATTTAAAGGTTTATTTCTCTGCATCTGCTTTATTGTCTACATTTCGTTGTGTGTACGTTGATTTCTTACAGAGTTTATCTATCAGCATCAGTAATGTGGCAGTAATCAGAGTTTGATGCTGTGCGCTAGGATCTGCTGGTAGATGCTGGGGGTCAGGGGGACGTAGGTCCGCTCGTGCTCGCACAGGAAGTAGATGGGGTCAGAGGTCATGCTGGGATTGAACCCGGACTCCACTAGCTTCAGCTTCAGCTGTTTGAAAGTGCTGGTCAGCTCCATTGAGCTCTGCACAGACCCAACACACAGTGTGCTTTCATAAGTAACTGCAGGCTTCACATGCTGTTCAGGAGGAGGAGGTGGTGTTTACCTGGATGCGTATGAACCGCGGTCTGGCGTAAGCGGGCAGGAGTCTGCAGACATGCTCAAACATTTGTTTGTGCTCAAACTCTGATCCGTCCTTCAGTTTTACTGCTGCCATCCCTATGCGTCCCTCATGACCTGCGCGCACACACACACACACACACACACAACAACATCAGTGATGTCATCAATCATGAGGAAGCAGATTCAGAGCAAACACAGCCTCGGCCAACCTGGAACACAAACACCATAAACATTGGCCTCCTCCACAAAGTCCAGCAGACTGATGATGTCCGAGACTTCAGTGGTCGCCACGTTCTCTCCCTTCCACCTGCACACAGCAGAACAAGACTGATTCACTTCAGGACAACACTGATTCACTTCAGAACAAGACTGATTCACTTCAGAACAACACTGATTCACTTCAGGACAACACTGATTCACTTCAGGACAACACTGATTCACTTCAGAACAACACTGATTCACTTCAGGACAACACTGATTCACTTCAGAACAAGACTGATTCACTTCAGAACAACACTGATTCACTTCAGAACAACACAGATTCACTTCAGATTCACAGATTAACTTTAGAACCACAGATTCACTTCAGATCCACAGATTCACTTCAGATCTACAGATTCACTTCAGACCCACAGATTCACTTCAGATCCACAGATTCACTTCAGATCCACAGATTCACTTCAGACCCACAGATTCACTTCAGATCCACAGATTCACTTTAGAACCACAGATTCACTTCAGATCCACAGATTCACTTCAGATCTACAGATTCACTTCAGATCCACAGATTCACTTCAGATCCACAGATTCACTTTAGATTTACAGATTCACTTCGGATCCACAGATTCACTTTAGAACCACAGATTCACTACAGATTCACAGATTCACTTCAGATCCACAGATTCACTTCAGAACCACAGATTCACTTCAGATTTACAGATTCACTTCAGATCTACAGATTCACTTCAGATCCACAGATTCACTTTAGAACCACAGATTCACTTCAGATTTAAAGATTCACTTCAGATCTTCAGATTCACTTCAGATCTTCAGATTCACTTCAGATTCACAAATTCACTTCAGATCTACAGATTCACTTCAGATCTACAGATTCACTTCAGATTCACAAATTCACTTCAGATCTACAGATTCACTTCAGAGTCACAGATTCACTTCAGACCCACAGATTCAAATCAGATTTACAGATTCACTTCAGATTCACATTCACTTCAGATCCACAGATTCACTTTAGAATCACAGATTCACTTCAGATTCACTTCAGATCTACAGATTCACTTCAGATCTACAGATTTACTTCAGATCCACAGATTCACTTCCGATTCACTTCCGATTCACTTCAGATCTACAGATTCACTGCAGATCTACAGATTCACTTCAGATTCACAGATTCACAGATTCACTTCAGATCTACAGATTCACTTCAGATCTACAGATTCACTTCAGATCTACAGATTCACTTCAGATCCACAGATTCACTTCAGATCTACAGATTCACTTCAGATCACAGATTCACTTCAGATCCACAGATTCACTTTAGATCTACAGATTCACTTCAGATTCACAGATTCACTTCAGATCACAGATTCACTTCAGATACACAGATTCACTTCAGATCTACAGATTCACTTCAGATACACAGATTCACTTCAGATTCACTTCAGATCCACAGATTCGCTTCAGATCCAGATTCACTTCAGATCACAGATTCACTTCAGATACACAGATTCACTTTAGATCTACAGATTCACTTCAGATTCACAGATTCACTTCAGATCACAGATTCACTTCAGATCTACAGATTCACTTTAGATCTACAGATTCACTTCAGATCCACAGATTCACTTCAGATTCACTTCAGATCCACAGATTCGCTTCAGATCCAGATTCACTTCAGATCACAGATTCACTTCAGATACACAGATTCACTTTAGATCTACAGATTCACTTCAGATCCACAGATTCACTTCAGATTCACAGATTCACTTCAGATCTACAGATTCACTTCAGATCTAAAGATTCACTTCAGATTCATAGATTCACTTCAGATCCACAGATTCACTTCAGATTCACTTCAGATCCAGATTCACTTCAGATGCACAGATTCTGGTTCACATCACAGCTGCTGTGTTGCTCCCAGGTTCCGATACTCAACCCTAACCCTGATACACACAGATGATGTAATATTAAAGACCTGAACGTGTCTCCCACTCGATCAATGAAGTAGATGAAGTTGTCCTGATCGATCTTCATCAGATCTCCACTGTTGAAGTACACGTCGCCTCTCCTGAAGACATCCCGCAGCCTCTTCCTCTCCGTCTGCTGCTCGTTGTGTGCGTAACCCACGAATGGAGCCATGTGTGTGATCTGGGACACCAGTAACCCCGTCTGTCCTGCACACACACACACACACACACTTTTAGAAAACATTATCAGTGTGGTATTTTGAGCTCAAACTTCACACACACACACACACACACACACACTCTAGAGTCTCATTATTCTACAGCTTGTGAAGGGGTCCGCTTGGCTCTCCTGTAGGTGCTGTTACTCAGCATGAGCCCTGCAGCTGAGGCATTCAGGAGCACAGCTGATATCTGACTGCAGGTGTGTGTTGGATATCTGCTTGTGTGAGCGTCTCCTGCTGTACACAGCTCTGCATTGGTGACCTTTAGAGGGAGCAGGAGTGTGACCTCTGACCTTTAGGCACCTCCACACAGTGGCCTGAGGAGTCTCTGACCGGTTCTTCTCGCTCAGTGTCGTACTGAATGAGGGCGTAGTGGACCGCCATCTGAATGAACACACACACACACACACACACACGATCAGAGCTTCACAGGGAGT
>NC_079452.1:23524807-23549807 GCF_903798145.1 Danio aesculapii | reverse complement strand
GTGACCCCTGATGAATAAAGGGGACTAAGCTGAAGGAGAATGAACGAATGAATTTTAAATAAATTTGAGTGTGTGCATGAATACTGTGGACACACACACACACACACACACACACACACACACACACAAGCGCAGTGCAGGTGTGAATGTCTCTTATAAGCTGTAGAGTTCTACAGCAGCGCTCATCAGCTGCTTCACAGGGTTAGTTTAGCTTTGGCTGAAGTCGTGTTGATGATGATCTGCTCTGACTCAGGGGTTTCCTAAACGTTTTAGCCCGCGACCCCTAAAACACCACCAGTGCTGCGCCACCCCCACATTCCCTATAGATGATTGTAAATATACAAATGTTGAGCACACAACAGTAGACCTCTACCCAGAATTGTGGCTTTATAACCCAGAATTGTGGCTTTATAACCCAGAACTGTGGCTTTATAACCCAGAACTGTGTCTTTATAACCCAGAACTGTGGCTTTATAACCCAGAATTGTGGCTTTATAACCCAGAACTGTGGCTTTATAACCCAGAACTGTGGCTTTATAACCCAGAACTGTGGCTTTATAACCCAGAACTGTGTCTTTATAACCCAGAACTGTGGCTTTATAACCCAGAATTGTGGCTTTATAACCCAGAACTGTGGCTTTATAACCCAGAATCAGAATCAGAAAGAGCTTTATTGCCAGGTATGTTCACACATACTAGGAATTTGTTTTGGTGACAAAGCTTCTACAGTGCAGCTGCATTACAGAGACAGGACAACAAACAGATCATAAATATATAAAAAAAAATAGAAGTAAGTAGTGAGTGCAAATATACAGATTGACAAGTGTATGTACATGTTTATTACTATATATAACATTATATGTGCAGCTGTTATGTGCAAATTGGCATGTAAAGTGTGTTGTTAAATAAGTGTATATGTGTATAAAAGTGTATAGCAAGTAGTGATGTTGGTTCCACAATTATTATCATCAAGTGTTCATGAGATGGATTGCCTGAGGGAAAAAACTGTTCCTGTGTCGGGCTGTTCTGGTGCGCAGTGCTCTGTAGCGTCCACCAGAAGGTCAAAGTTCAAAGAGGCAGTGTGCTGGGTGTGAGGGGTCCAGAGTGATTTTGGCAGCCCTCTGCTCGCTCTGGATAAGTACAGTTCTTGGGGAGTAGGAAGGGTTGTACCAGTGATTCGCTCATCTGTCCGAACTATTCGACGTAGTCTTTGGAGGTCGTATTTAGTAGCTGAGCTAAACCAGACAGTTATTGATGTGCAGATGACTGATTCAATGATGGAGGTGTAGAACTGTTTCAGCAGATCCTTTGGCAGGTTAAACTTCCTCAGCTGACGAAGAAAGTACAGCCTCTGTTGTGCTTTTTTGACAATATAGTCAATGTGAGTGTCCCACTTCAGATCCTGAGAGATGGTGGTGCCCAGGAACCTGAATGACTCCACTGCTGCCACAATGCTGTCCATGATGCTCAGTGGGGGGAGAGCAGGGGGGTTTCTCCTGAAGTCCACTATCATCTCCACTGTTTTGAGCGTGTTGAGCTCCAGGTTGTTGTGGCTACACCAGACAGCCAACTCCTTAACCTCCTGTCACAGGAGGCTTTATTTTTGAAATGTTTGAAATTTGAAATTTATTTTTGAAATTTTTGAAATGTGGCTTTATAACCCAGAACTGTGGCTTTATAACCCAGAAATTTGGCTTTATAACCCAGAAATGTGGCTTTATAACCCAGAATTGTGGCTTTATAACCCAGAACTGTGGCTTTATAACCCAGAACTGTGTCTTTATAACCCAGAACTGTGGCTTTATAACCCAGAACTGTGTCTTTATAACCCAGAACTGTGTCTTTATAACCCAGAACTGTGGCTTTATAACCCAGAACTGTGGCTTTATAACCCAGAACTGTGGCTTTATAACCCAGAACTGTGGCTTTATAACCCAGAACTGTGGCTTTATAACCCATAACTGTGGCTTTATAACCCAGAACTGTGGCTTTATAACCCAGAAATGTGTCTTTATAACCCAGAACTGTGTCTTTATAACCCAGAACTGTGTCTTTATAACCCAGAACTGTGGCTTTATAACCCAGAACTGTGGCTTTATAACCCATAACTGTGGCTTTATAACCCAGAACTGTGGCTTTATAACCCAGAAATGTGGCTTTATAACCCAGAACTGTGGCTTTATAACCCAGAACTGTGGCTTTATAACCCAGAAATGTGGCTTTATAACCCAGAACTGTGGCTTTATAACCCAGAACTGTGGCTTTATAACCCAGAACTGTGGCTTTATAACCCAGAACTGTGGCTTTATAACCCAGAACTGTGGCTTTATAACCCAGAACTGTGGCTTTATAACCCAGAACTGTGTCTTTATAACCCAGAACTGTGGCTTTATAACCCAGAACTGTGGCTTTATAACCCAGAACTGTGGCTTTATAACCCAGAACTGTGGCTTTATAACCCAGAACTGTGGCTTTATAACCCAGAACTGTGGCTTTATAACCCAGAAATGTGGCTTTATAACCCAGAACTGTGTCTTTATAACCCAGAACTGTGTCTTTATAACCCAGAACTGTGGCTTTATAACCCAGAACTGTGGCTTTATAACCCAGAAATGTGGCTTTATAACCCAGAAATGTGTCTTTATAACCCAGAACTGTGTCTTTATAACCCAGAACTGTGTCTTTATAACCCAGAAATGTGGCTTTATAACCCAGAAATGTGGCTTTATAACCCAGAACTGTGTCTTTATAACCCAGAACTGTGGCTTTATAACCCATAACTGTGGCTTTATAACCCAGAACTGTGGCTTTATAACCCATAACTGTGGCTTTATAACCCAGAACTGTGGCTTTATAACCCATAACTGTGGCTTTATAACCCAGAACTGTGGCTTTATAACCCATAACTGTGGCTTTATAACCCAGAACTGTGGCTTTATAACCCAGAAATGTGTCTTTATAACCCAGAACTGTGTCTTTATAACCCAGAACTGTGTCTTTATAACCCAGAACTGTGGCTTTATAACCCAGAACTGTGGCTTTATAACCCAGAACTGTGGCTTTATAACCCAGAACTGTGGCTTTATAACCCAGAACTGTGGCTTTATAACCCAGAACTGTGTCTTTATAACCCAGAACTGTGGCTTTATAACCCAGAACTGTGGCTTTATAACCCAGAAATGTGGCTTTATAACCCAGAAATGTGTCTTTATAACCCAGAACTGTGTCTTTATAACCCAGAACTGTGTCTTTATAACCCAGAACTGTGGCTTTATAACCCAGAACTGTGGCTTTATAACCCAGAAATGTGGCTTTATAACCCAGAACTGTGGCTTTATAACCCAGAACTGTGGCTTTATAACCCAGAACTGTGAAAACAGCACAATCTGCAGAGTCAGCAGGACGTTCCAGGCTGAAGCTTCTGTATTTTCTGCTTCTGCCTGTTGAAGTGGGTCACTAGTACACGCTTATCAGTGTTTGCTGAAAAGCTCCTGCTGGAAGCTCACTGCAGCGTCTGAGAGAGCATTAACACCTGACCTGACATCAGTGCTTTCAGGACATCACACACGGAGTCTCAGTGTGTGTGTGTGTGTGCGGAGGAAGAGGATGCAGGCACTGGACTGGCCTGCCTGCAGTCCCGAACTCTCTCCAATAGAGAATGTGTGACAATGAAGACCCCGCACTGTTGCCCACCTCCAGACTTGTTTGCAGGAAGAATGGGGCAATATAAATGATGAGGTTTATATTTGTATTGTATTGTCTGCAATCAAACACGAGTCCGAGTCGATTTAGAAATCACTACTTCTCTGATTTCAAACATTTTTACAATCTCCGCAGTGTGTGTGTGTGTGTGTGTGTGTGTGTGTTTCTGCAGTCAGGTCAGTGCAGAATGGCGGGTTCACAGATCGGTTTCATCATCCGCAGCTCTCTCTCTCTGTACAGCAGTTCTCGTGTGTTTGCTATCAGTGTTAGCGGCTCTGATAGCAGCGGTTTTCCTGCAGCTGATAACACAAACCCCCTGACCTCTGCTTATCGACTGAAGATTCCCAGCATGCACTGCGGCAGACCGTGATGGACGTGAACCGCTCAAGGGCACGCCGATAGCGCTGATAGTCATGTAATGATAGTGCTGTGTGTGTGTAAAGAATGACACGCTGCAGTTATCCAACATGGTTTATGGTCATGCTAGTGTTTACAGCGCATCACATGACCTGCTGTTAGAATACGTTTCGCTCTGCGGGTTTAATTAAAGCCTCGTTAATCCTGCAATAATTCCTGAAGCCTTCATCACGGTGTACAGTATTATCGTGATACTGACCCAGCTGGGTATGAGAGAACACGGTTACTCGCAGGAGGAATTTACTAAACACAAGGCTATTCTGTTATTGATCGACTGCACAGGAGAAACGAGACTAAAGTAAATAAAAGCAGTTTACAGGCGGATTACAGGCCTATGTTTTTAGCTAATTAATCTTATTTTTATTTATTTAGTGAAGTAATGAAGATTGGCCTCTTTATATTTGAGAATTGAGGAAATGTCTGATAGTTGCTGAAGACGCTCGTTCTGACGCAGCTATAGGACCAATGCTTTCTGCTTGACCCCTTGAGAAATCCAACCCAGGCTCGTTCTGGTTACGTACTCCTAAATACACTTCTGGAGAGCGCCACATACGGCCCAGGAGGGGTGTTTGTTTGCTGTTTTTGTTTTCACGAATCCACCAGAGGTCGCTGTCCACTGACTGACTGACCACCCTGATCTACCCCCCACCCACCCCCTTCGCTAAACCCAACCGCAGTGCTTTACAAAGTAAAATAAGCCCCCTGATTTTCACCATGTTTTCAGATTTTACCACGTTCTCACTCTGTTTACTTGTTTATTTTATTTGTAGGTTTTGTTTTTGTCTGACCTGCTTTCTGGAATGGTTCTTCGCTGAACTGAAACTCTGTTGTCGTGGTTAACAAGTCCGCTGACGGACGTGTGGAGCCACTGGACAGACTGGCAACAGCGGTAAAGCCGTCTATACGGAGGTGAGCGGTCAGCTGATAGCGTGAAAAGGAACAGCGTCACACCGGCCTGTAGCGTTCGTTTTAGCCATACGCTCCTCTAGCAACATAACTCCCGATCTGCAGACATGTATATCGAGCTACACTTTCAGAATAAGCCTGTGTTTTAGAAATCAACCTTCATTATTGGATTGCTTCATTGCTAAATGATTAGCCTGTTTCTAACTGTAGTAAGGCTTCTGTCATCTGCTGTGTTCATCACTCGTTTAATTAAACTCACGGTATATTCAACAGATAAGCACGAGAAACAAATACCAGAGGAGGCTGATTCTCTGAGGTTTCTTCAGCAGACGGAATATTCTGGAAAAGCTGCTCTGTGTTTCAGTCAGGATATGAAGTGATGTTCCTGTCCTGTTTGCCTTGTCTTGATCAGGTTTTAAATAAGTGGAGGACGAGTAAACTTTAGTAGTAGACTTGCTGGACGTTTCTTTCAGTATGATGATGCAATCCCTACTGAAATATAAAAATAACACGCTGTCCCTCTCACCAACCAGCAGCACTCAGGAATGCAGGATCATCTGCAATCAATACATGTGATTATAATGGAAGTCAATGGGGCAAACACAGCACCAACAGCACCAAAGAGGAGTCGATCTGAACACAGTGTGTGTTGAGGAGGTTTAGGAAATATCCCAAAAGCATTGTCCCTAAACATGTGTCAGAGTAAGATTGCTCAGCAGAAATCATCACATCTGCTGAAACTCTGACAGAGATGAGGACAAGTTAAGCTTTCAAAATCAGCCCAGAGTGGATGAAAACGACCCAACAGCACACAATGAGTGATGATGATGATGATGATGATGATGATGATATGTGCTGTTAAAATAAACACTGTCAATTTGGGTTTCATGTGGACTTTAGCTGTTTGAGCTGAGGTGTTTTCTGTATATTTGGATATAATTGACTGTATGTGTGTGTGTGTGTGTGTGTGTGTGTGTGTGTGTGTGTGTGTGTGTGTGTGTGTGTGTGTGTGTGTGTGTATGTGTGTTTATCAGGCTGACTGTTGGACTCTGCCCGGGTCTTCATCCTTCTCAGCTCTGGTCAATACGCCACCGCAGTGCTGGACTCTGGATCGCTTGCATTGATTCAGCACATGATCAGCACACACACACACACACACACACACACACACACACACACACACACACTTCACATATTATTATTCTTGTTATTATTGTTGTGCTGTCTCAGTGCTCAGGTTATTTTCCAGCGCTTGCTCTGCTGATTTATTGCATCAGTCCATCATGTACTTCACTCTTGATGACCACACGTGTGTGAGTGTGAGTGTGTGTGTGTGTGTGTGTGTGTGCGTGTGTGTGTGTGTGTGTGTGTGTGTGTGTGTGTGTGTGTGTGTCTACAGTAACGCTCATTTAAATACACCTTTTCCTAAATGATATCCAATAATAATCCTGCTGCGTTTATTGGAAAAACAAACAGGTGACAGAGAGGTAATAGCAGAAGCACAACTGATAACATGCAGCTGTGGGCAGTGGAGTGAGTGTAAACAGCTGGACACAGTGCAGCACTGGAGTGTTGAGCAGCTCAGCGGTGCAGTGGTGCTTTGCTCTGTGGGTTTGATCTGTTTTAGTTTACTGTAAAGTCTTCTGTGATTTCTTGTCTGTGAAATGATCTTTATAAATACATTTACCTACTAACTTATGTGCACGCCTTAAAGAGATATATACCATCATTACAGATGATTAGAAGTGGCCCAGATCCTCCTCCTCCTCCTCCTCCTCCTCATTGTTATTAAAGTCAGCATAAGCAGATTGTCTTTCTTTAGGGACTGTTATTACTGTGTCTATATTACCATTGGAAAACCATAAAGATATGTTCACGTGAAGCGTGGCTTAGCCAATCACACAGCAGCTTTTAATCTCCCTGAGTAGTGCCATATAGCGGCAGCGCTAGCTAATATGCATTAGGCTAATGATTTCAGACTTTGAACAGGCTTTGTCATTGTTTACTCTTGTGACGTATCTCCACTTTAAACAGATTAAGATGCAGGGCTGTGCATGATTTCATCATTTGGGAACTGACTGGAGTGTTGGAGATGGGTGTGGCTAACAAAATGAAGGAAGACTGATGAATGGATAAAGGCAGAGCAGAAAGGAGAACAGCACTTATAGTCCCGCCCTAAAGCACTGATAGGTCCACTCTAAAGGACTCATAGACCACCCTAAATAACTGATAGACCCGCCCTAAAGGGCTGATAATCCCACCCTAAAGGACTGATAGCTCCACCCTAAAGGACTGATAATCCCACCCTAAAGGACTGATAGCTCCACCCTAAAGGACTGATAATCCCACCCTAAAGGACTGATGATCCCGCCCTAAAGGACTGATAGCTCCACCCTAAAGGACTGATAATCCCACCCTAAAGGACTGATAGCTCCACCCTAAAGGACTGATGATCCCGCCCTATAGGACTGATAATCCCACCCTAAAGGACTGATAGCTCCACCCTAAAGGACTGATGATCCCGCCCTATAGGACTGATAATCCCACCCTAAAGGACTGATAGCTCCACCCTAAAGGACTGATGATCCCGCCCTATAGGACTGATAATCCCACCCTAAAGGACTGATGATCCCGCCCTAAAGGACTGATGATCCCGCCCTATAGGACTGATAATCCCACCCTAAAGGACTGATGATCCCGCCCTATAGGACTGATAATCCCACCCTATAGGACTGATAATCCCACCCTAAAGGACTGATAGCTCCACCCTAAAGGACTGATGATCCCGCCCTATAGGACTGATAATCCCACCCTAAAGGACTGATGATCCCGCCCTAAAGGACTGATAGCTCCACCCTAAAGGACTGATGATCCCGCCCTAAAGGACTGAAAGCTCCACCCTAAAGCACTGATGATCCCGCCCTAAAGGACTGATAGCTCCACCCTAAAGCACTGATGATCCCGCCCTATAGGACTGATAGCTCCACCCTAAATGACCGATAGCCCCACCCTATAGGACTGATAGCTCCACCCTAAATGAATGATAGCCCCACCCTTTAGGACTGATAGCTCCACTCTAAATGACTGATAGCTCCACCCTAAATGACTGATAGCTCCACCCTAAATGACTGATAGCTCCACCCTAAATGACTGATAGCTCCACCCTAAAGGACTGATAATCCCACCCTAAAGGACTGATAGCTCCACCCTAAAGGACTGATGATCCCGCCCTATAGGACTGATAATCCCACCCTAAAGGACTGATAGCTCCACCCTAAAGGACTGATGATCCCGCCCTATAGGACTGATAATCCCACCCTAAAGGACTGATAGCTCCACCCTAAAGGACTGATGATCCCGCCCTATAGGACTGATAATCCCACCCTAAAGGACTGATGATCCCGCCCTAAAGGACTGATGATCCCGCCCTATAGGACTGATAATCCCACCCTAAAGGACTGATGATCCCGCCCTATAGGACTGATAATCCCACCCTATAGGACTGATAATCCCACCCTAAAGGACTGATAGCTCCACCCTAAAGGACTGATGATCCCGCCCTATAGGACTGATAATCCCACCCTAAAGGACTGATGATCCCGCCCTAAAGGACTGATAGCTCCACCCTAAAGGACTGATGATCCCGCCCTAAAGGACTGAAAGCTCCACCCTAAAGCACTGATGATCCCGCCCTAAAGGACTGATAGCTCCACCCTAAAGCACTGATGATCCCGCCCTATAGGACTGATAGCTCCACCCTAAATGACCGATAGCCCCACCCTATAGGACTGATAGCTCCACCCTAAATGAATGATAGCCCCACCCTTTAGGACTGATAGCTCCACTCTAAATGACTGATAGCTCCACCCTAAATGACTGATAGCTCCACCCTAAATGACTGATAGCTCCACCCTAAATGACTGATAGCTCCACCCTAAATGACTGATAGCCCTGTCGTAAGGAACTGATAGCTTAAAGCCGCGGTCACACTCGAGTTTGTGTGTGCGAAATTCTGTTGTATGGCGCTGTAAAAAGGGGCGGGATTAAACAAGATGATTAGACATTTAAAAAAGCAAGCGATTGGTCTTTTAATTTTCTGTCTAGATTTTAAGTTTCTGTCCAGAGAGCTCCTGTTTTGATTCTTGATTGGTCTCACGCAGTCAAGTGATGCGATTTCACAGGTCAGAGAATGAAATGGAATGGAAGTCTAGAGGACTGATAGCTCACCATAAAGGACTGAAAGCCCCGCCCTAAATTAATGATAGCCCCGCCCTAAATGACTGATAGCACCGCCCCTATAGACATTCTATGTGACCATAAGTGAAGAAAAGTGTGTGTGTGTGTGTGTGTGTGGGGGGGGGGGGGGGGGGGGGTGACTGTATAGTAATTATAAAATTGTCAGGGCAAGTGCATTTCAACATAATAAGAAGCCGTAATGCACACATTTCAGAAGCAGAGGAGTGATGTGCTGTAACCCCTCAGCCTCACAGCAGCCGGTGGCGGGATTTACAGTATTTACAGTAGCTGATATTTCCCGCCAGTAGCTCTTGCGTCATCTTTCTGCTCTTCGTGTTGGAGCGCGATAAGAATGTGCTGCTGTCAGGATCTCCTCCTGCGGGTCACGTTGCTGGAAGAGTCTATATAAGCGCGTGTCCGCGGCGGCTCTGCTAGTGGCCGATCCGGAGCTGCAGCTGCATGAAGAGGAGAGAGAGTTCCAGAAGCAGGAGCAGAGAAACATGCTGAGAGTCCGCTGTCTGAGGGGGGGGAGTCGGGGAGCCGAGGCCGCGCATCTGATCGGGGCCCTGGTGAGTTTACAACATACACTACACTACACTACACTACACTATAGTACACTACACTACACTATAGTACAGTACACTACACTACACTACACTACACTACACTATAGTACACTACACTACACTATAGTACAGTACACTACACTACACTACACTACAGTAGACTATATGATAATACACACACACGCACACACACACACACTCTAACACACACTCTTCTATACAGTCAGCATCATGTAAACTGCTTTAGGCTTGTGTTGGCCTCTCGGTGTTACAGCAGGGTGACTGTAATGTAAATCTGCATTTTAATCTGAGTGTCCGGCCATGTGTTGGGAATGATTGACAGCACAGGTGTGCAGCGACCCGAGGTCTTCAATCACGTCCTCCTCAGAGAGAGAGAGAGAGAGAGAGAGAGAGTAAAGTGTCCATCTGTTTGCGCTCATCATGAACACACACACACACACACACACACACACACACACACACACACACACACACACACACACACTCTTCATTCATGCTTTAGGCTGTACTGTGTGCATGCGGTGGTTCATTCATCTGTCATTTATGAGTGGAACTGTATGATTGCTGGATGATGAGGCTGTAAGAGTGCTCGGTGACCGTCACAGGTCACATTAAGCTTCATTTAATTTGCCTTTAATTCTCCTTACTGTGAGACTGTACAGCAGTCCTTCACTTCAGCAGATCAGTAATCGAGTTGATTTATACTGTAACTGATGCTGTAATAAACTGAATATTTGCGTAAGGCCAGCTGCTGGTGTGTGTTATTATTGGTGAGAGTTATTAACTCAAGCCTATGCTAATTACTAATGATAAGATATGAAGATCTAAAGACCAACCGTATCCTCAAGAGCTGTGCTGACTGCCATTTACAGAAGAACCAGGTTTATTTACAACAGCACGACACTTTCATTATAACCATATCAATTAAACCATTTACTAAATCACAAAGTAAACCTCATGATCATTAAGAGTTCAACATTCATTCATTCATTCATTCTCCTTCAGCTGAGTCCCTTTATTCATCAGGGGTCACCACAGCGGAATGAACCGCCAACTATTACTGCATATATTTTACACAGCTGATGCCCTTCCAGCAGCAACCCAGAACTGGGAAACACCCATATACACTCATTCACACACACACACACACACGCACGCACACACACGCACACGCACACTCATACACTACAGCCAGTGTAGTTGATCAATTCCCCTATAGCGCATGTGTTTGGACTGTGGGGGAAACCGGAGCACCCGGAGGAAACCCACACCAACACGGGGAGAACATGCAAACTCCACACAGAAACACCAACTGACCCAGCTGAGGCTTGAACCAGTGACATTCTTGCTGTGAGGCCACAGTATACACCACACTGCGCCACCATGCTGCCCATGTTATTTTAATATTATCATATTCACATATTCGCGGCTAGTTCTTCTGTTTATTATTCTGGAATGTTCTGAATATTTAAGTGTACATTTGCCTGTGTGTGTGTGTCTGTGTGTGTGTGTGTGTGAGTGTGCAGGTGGGTCGCACGCTCTCGGGAATGCTGTCGCGCGCGTCCCGGAGCAGCTCGAGTTCCGCCGCCGCGGAGCTCCCGCACACGGAGCACGAGCAGGTGACCGAGCCCGCGTCTGAAGAGTGCCCCGTGTGCGCGCACAACGAGTGGGACCCGCTGGAGGAGGTGATCGTGGGCCGAGCCGAGAACGCATGCGTGCCTCCGTTCACCGTGGAGGTGAAGGTGAGAATCTGCGCACACACACACACACACACACACATACACACACACTGGACATGCTGGAGAATAAGAACTCACGTGTGTGTGTGTGTGTGTGCGTGTGTGTGCGCTGTGGTGTCAGAGTTGGGGGAGGTTCTGCACAAACTCATTAATTACCCAATAATGACAGAACAGGGTCGTGTTTGTGTCCAGAGCCGGAGTGGGACTCCTTTTCAGCCCTGGAGTTTTAAGTCTTAGACCGGCCCACCTCAGTTCAGACTGCCTATATTAATTATTAATTATTAATTACTGCTTATATTATTACTTTTCAGGAACACAGCTGCTTTAGAACTACACATGTTGTTGATAAATATGAGAAGATTAAAGGGTGGCTAAATCTCCTACACTATTCTTTAAACATCACCATGTCCTTTCCTGCAATATCTGAATATATATTCTGTGTAAACTTCTTTATAGATATCCAGTCCTTTATAACGGTGGTCACACTAAAAATAAAAATAAAAGCTGTACACCTGTATGAGTAACCCACACCGTGAGATCTGTCTTAACACTCAAAATGAAGGAAACAAAAGACGATTTTCTCAGGTGAGGATCAAACTCCGGTTGCGGACCACCGGACCATAGTGGCACTGTTATATCAGTGTGTGTGGAAGAGAAAGGTATTGCGCTGTCATCTGCACTCCTCACCAGCATTACTTTCTATTATGGCTTCATCTTTTCCTCCCCTGTTTAGATTTCTGATCAAGTTATGTCAGATTTATTCATGTAGTGGATCAGCAGATATTCATTGAGCAGGTGTAATATTCATATTAATTATTCTAATTCTTATATTCACTGAGGTCCCTCTGTCTGGGGTCAGATGATGGGGTCATCATCAACCTGCAGGCTGCATTCTGCTCACGGGGCTGTGAGAAAATAAATAAATAAGAGCAGAGCTGTGGTAAAACAATGAAGAAATAGAGTGAGGCTGTGGTCAAATGAAGAAATAAGTGTGACTGCTGAGAGTGCAGGCAGCTAGAGACACCGGCCCCCACGGCCAAAAAACAGACCGACCCACCGAGAATTCTCCCAGTCCTCTCGATTAGCCAATCTGGGCCTGGCTGTGTCTGAAGAGTCACGTCACTGATGTTCTTGTCTTAAACACACACAGATTATATCTCAGTGCACAGGCCACTCATTTCTCATTTGACTTGTGATATTAAAGGCTTTTTAGCTCTATTACACAGGGAACGGTCCGCTTATGTGGATCAACAACAGAAACACTCAGTCTGTATCATTCTACATCTGACATTAAATCTGTCATTCTGAGTGTGTGTGTGTGTGTGTGTGTGTGTGTGTGTGTGTGTGTGTGTGTGTGTGTGTGTGTGTGTGTGTGTGTGTCCGCAGGCCAACACCTATGAGAAGTACTGGCCCTTCTACCAGCAGCACGGCGGTCAGACATTCCCGAAGGAGCACGTGCAGAAGGCGGTGGCGGAGATCGAGGAGATGTGCAATATCCTGCAGCACGAGGGCGTGACGGTGCGGAGGCCAGAGCCAATGGACTGGTCCCAGGAGTACCGGACCCCTGACTTCAGCTCTACAGGTCAGTGGAGACATAAAATATATATATATATATATTTACACACACACACACACACACACACACACACACACACACACACACACACACACATGCGCATACATTCACACACAATTTTATTTATATATACACACACACATATTCACACACACATACACATTAACGCACACATACATACATACACATATAAACACACACACACAAACATGTATATAAACACACATATATATATATATATGTATACACTCACACACACTCTCTCTCACACACACACACACACACACACATACTCTCACACACACATACACATTAACGCACACATACATACACACACATATAAACACACACACACAAACATGTATATAAACACACATATATATATATATATGTATACACTCACACACACTCTCTCACACACACACACACACACATACTCTCACACACACATATGCTCTCTCTCTGTCTCTCACTCTCTCTGGTGTGTGTCTGTGTGTGTGTGTGTGCGCAGGCATGTACGCAGCGATGCCCAGGGATATCCTGATGGTGGTGGGGAATGAGATCATCGAGGCCCCGATGGCGTGGAGGGCCCGCTTCTTTGAGTACCGTGCGTACCGGCCCCTGATCAAAGAGTACTTTAGACGCGGCGCCCGCTGGACCACTGCGCCCAAACCCACCATGGCGGACCAGCTCTACGACCAGGTCAGTGTGTGTGAGTGAGTAGGTGTGTGTGTGTGTGTGTGTGTGTGTAAAATGTTGTGTGTGTAATGATGTGTATGTAATGCGATGCTAATGCTGTGTGTGTGTGTGTGTGTGTGTGTGTGTGTGTGTGCAGGATTACCCCATCCGCACAGTAGAGGACAGGCATAAGCTGGCCGCTCAGGGGAAGTTTGTGACCACAGAGTTCGAGCCGTGCTTCGACGCCGCAGACTTCATCCGGGCTGGCACTGATATATTCGTCCAGAGGAGTCAGGTGAGTGTGTGAGTGTGTGAGTGTGTGAGTGTGTGTGTGTGTGTGTGCGTGTGTGTGGATGAAGAAGAACCAGCAGTAGATCCACAGAACACACTGTAGTCATCCGGCCTTACACAGATCCACATTTACTCAGTCATAGAGCCGCAGTCGCTCGCTCTCCCCCTGCTGCACACACACAGTCATGAGTTATTCTGCTCCACAGTAAAGAAGATAGTTTGAGGAATGCTGAAAACCGGTAACCATCGACCTCCATTCTGGGAAAAACAAACACTGTAGAAGTCAATAGTTACTGGTTCCTAACATTTTTCAAAACATCTTCTTTTGTGTTCAACAGAGGACAGAAACTCAGAGGAGTGAATGATGACAGAATATACATGTGTGTGTCTCTTTAAGGAAGCTTGTGTCTGGTTTCTAGTCCAAATATCTGAAAATCCTGAAATCAAGAAGCTTTTTCCAGACTAGTAACAACAATAGTGTTGTTTTCAGAAACGAATGAGTCCAAATGAAGAGAGTTACACATTAAAACAAGCAGAATATTTATTATTATTGATATTATTAGAGATGATTTCTCTTCCTCCTCTGTCTGATTATTGTAAAGAGAATCTCTCTTCATTCTGAAAACAACACTATATTACTACTAGTCTAGAAAAAGCTTCTTGATTTCAGGATTTTCAGATATTTGGAGTGTTTCAGCAGCTCACACACACACACACACACACTCTCACACACACACATTTCCTCCTGTTTTCTGTCAGGTTACGAACTACATGGGTATTGAGTGGATGCGGCGCCACCTCTCTCCCACCTACAAGATCCACATCATCTCCTTCAAAGACCCGAACCCCATGCACATCGACGCCACCTTCAACATCATCGGGCCCGGGCTGGTGCTGTCCAACCCTGACCGGCCCTGCAGACAGGTGAGCGCTGGTACATCCTAACAGTAGGCTTATTGCTGACTCTACACTGTAAAGCCATATCCATTACTCAGCAGACTTCAGGATTCTGTGCTTCAGGCTTTTATTTCCCTCATGTTTATTTCTGCTTCTGAGCTTTATTATGGGATTTGATCTTTCCTCCAACAACTTTTAACCTTGGAATGTGTGTGAAAGTGTGTTTTCTGCACATGTGTCATAGTGTGCAGGGCTGTATAGTGTGTGTTGCTGTTGTATATTACGCTACAGAAGCCGTGTAATAAACTGCAGCACATTACTCTTATTTTACACACTTATTTCTCTACATATTAATTCTTATATTACTTCAAACCACTAAAATGTCAGTAAAAGTCAATTAGAGTTGAATTTTCAACATCAGAAGTGGACAGAGCAGAGATCAACATCCCATAATGCAATTCACCACCGCAAATAAACAAACACAAATTACGGAAACTGTTCAGTAACAGTGTAGAGCTGTGGCCCATCTCTAATGGAGCTACAGCACCCTCTAGTGTTCACTGAGACACATGCACACACACACACACACACACACACACGCACACACACACTCTTAAACTCACTCCTCTATCTCTCCTCAGATCGAGATGTTCAAGAAGGCGGGCTGGACGGTGGTGACGCCCCCGACTCCTCTGATCCCCGACAGTAAGACACACACACAGCATTAATGATGCTTTAAGGGGCAGTTCACTAAACACGGCATCAGTAACTCAGAAAAATGTTTGACATTTATTTTATTTAATCCAACACAAATGAAGATATTTTGAAGAATGTTGGAAACCTGTAACCATTGACTTCAGTGTTTGTTTTTCCTACTATGGAGGTCAATGGTTACAGGTTTTCAGCATTCTTCAGAATATCTTCTAACAGAGTAAAGAAACTCATAAAGGTTTAAAACCACTTGATGGAGAGCAGATAGTGAGTAAACTTTAATTTTAGGGTGGACTGTCCCTTTAAATGCAGCCCTTTCCCCCTTAAAGGGCCAGTTCACCAATAACTGAACATCATTTACTCATCATGTTACACTGTCTCTTTAAATGCAGCTTTAAAGGGTCAGTTCACCCAAAAATGAAAATTCAATCATCCTTTACTTCCTCTTTATTTATTTTAAACCTTTATGAGCTTCTTTACTCTGTTGAACACAAATGAAGATATTTTGAAGAATGCTGAAAACCTGTAACCATTGACATACTTGGTAGGGAAAACAAATACTGTGGACATCAATGGTTACAGGAATTTTATTTTTGTGTGAACTGTCTCTTTAAATGCAGCTTTATTTCCACTTAAAGGCATAGTTCACTAAACACTTCAAGTAAAGAATCTCATAAAGGATTAAAACCACTTGAGGGAGTGTAAATATGAATACTGTCCCTTTAAATGCAGAACTAAATACAGTTAAAGGGGCAGTTCACTAATAATAATAATAAAGTGTGAATGTTCTGTTCAATAATATAAGTTATTGTGCACAATGTTGGAAACTGGTAACCATTAACTTCCATTTGAATGTGTTTTTAAAAGAGAAGTTAATAATGTGACCAGAATAACGAGTGTGAGATGAATATTGCTGTGATATCAGTGTTCTCCTCCGTCAGATCATCCACTGTGGATGTCCTCTAAGTGGCTGTCCATGAACGTGCTGATGCTGGACGAGAAGCGTGTGATGGTGGACGCCAACGAGAGCACCATCCAAAAGATGTTCGAGAGCCTGGGTAAGAGCCACAAATGCCACAGTAAAGCAGAGTAAATACTGAAGGGTATCCATGAGCCACACTATAGTAAAGCACCTGAATTAACCTGCTGTATAAATTAATATGGTAACACAACTACTACAGTAACTGATCTGGTGCGGTGATTCTACAGTTGCTATGGTAACACAACAACTACAGTAACGGATCTATTGTGGTGATTCTACAGTTGCTATGGTAACACAACTACTACAGTAACTGATCTGTTGTTGTGATTCTACAGTTGCTATGGTAACACAACTACTACAGTAACTGATCTGTTGTGGTGATTCTACGGTTGCTATGGTAACACAACTACTACAGTAACTGATCTGTTGTTGTGATTCTACGGTTGCTATGGTAACACAACTACTACAGTAACTGATCTGTTGTGGTGATTCTACGGTTGCTATGGTAACACAACAACTACAGTAACTGATCTGTTGTGGTGATTCTACAGTTGCTATGGTAACACAACTACCACAGTAACTGATCTGTTGTGGTGATTCTACGGTTGCTATGGTAACACAACTACTACAGTAACTGATCTGTTGTGGTGATTCTACGGTTGCTATAGTAACACAACTACTACAGTAACTGATCTGTTGTGGTGATTCTACGGTTGCTATGGTAACACAACAACTACAGTAACTGATCTGTTGTGGTGATTCTACAGTTGCTATGGTAACACAACTACCACAGTAACTGATCTGTTGTGGTGATTCTACGGTTGCTATGGTAACACAACAACTACAGTAATTGATCTGTTGTTGTGATTCTACGGTTGCTATGGTAACAAAACAACTACAGTAATTGATCTGTTGTGGTGATTGTACAGTTGTTAGAGTATATTACACACTTCACCATAGTATAGTTCCAAACGCAGGCGTGTTTACTGTAAGTGTGTGTGTGTGTGTGTGTGTGTGTGTGTGTCCGGCAGGTATAAAGACGGTGAAGGTGAGCATCCGGCACGCTAACTCTCTGGGTGGAGGCTTTCACTGCTGGACCACAGATGTGCGGCGCCGCGGGACGCTGCAGTCCTACTTCCTCTAGTCTGCAGAAACACACACACCATATCTGGACGAGGACAGTAGAGACGACCCAGCACCTCTACCTCCTGTTTACCCAACACTACGGCTATGAACACGTGCTCTAGCATGCCTTTAATTCTCTGTAGATTTCTCTTGTGTACCCTCATGTGCAGCGCTGCTCTGTGAACTCAGGTATTTTTGTAGCCATATTTCAGGATTTTTGTAAGGTTTCAGGAAACTGTATATATCTGTGAGCATTGTGCTGTCCACTACAGCCCAGTCAGAACGCCTGGCTGCTTTCTGTGTGTGTGTGTGTGTGTGTGTGTGTGTGTGTGTGTGGCTCATCCATTCATGATTCTGTGTTAGGTCAAACTCAATCAAATAAAGAGAAACTCTGTGTGAATTAACACTTGTGTTTGTGCTGCTCGACACATCAGAATGCAGAATGCACAGTATATGTTTTATGCAGCGGATGCCCTTCCAGCTGCAACCCATCACTGGGAAACATCCATACACACACACACACACACACACACTCATACACTACGGCCAGTGTAGTTGATCAGTTCCCCTATAGTGCATGTGGGGGAAACCGGATCACCCGGAGGAAACCCACACCAACACGGGGAGAACATGCAAACTCCACACAGAAACACCAACTGACCCAGCCGGGACTCGAACCAGCAACCTTCTTGCTGTGAGGCTACAGTGTGACACCGTGTCGCCCTCAGATAAATTGCTGATATATTTTATTGTTTGTGATTACCGCTGTGTGTTCAAGCCAAAAACATACGATCAATTAAAATGCAGGCGTCACAGTGGCGCAGTAGGTAGCACAATCACCTCAAGGCAAGAAGGTCAGTGGTTCGAGTCTCAGCTGGGTCAGTTGGTGTTTCTGTGTGGAGTTTGCATGTTCTCCCCGTGTTGGTGTGGGTTTCCTCCGGGTGCTCCGGTTTCCCCCACAGTCCAAACACATGCGCTATAGGGGAACTGATCAACTAAATTGGCCAGAGTGTATAAGTGTGTGTGTATGGGTGTGACCCAGTACTGGGTTGCAGCTGGAAGGGCATCCGCTGTGTAAAACATATGCTGGATAAGTTGGCAGTTCATCCCACTGTGGCGACCCCTGATTAATAAAGGGACTCAGCTGAAGGAAAATGAATGATTAAAATGCTAATGAAGTGTTGATGGAGCTGTGTTCATAAGGGCTCCTCTAAATCTGAGATGATCATTTATAAACACACATATGTTTAATTTGCCAGTCTTCAATCTGCTGAAATTCTCTATATCTATGAAATAAAAACAGCACAAGAAAATAAACCAAGCATCATGTAAAAACACTAGTGCTGGGCTAAGATGATCACGGCTGATCACATACACAACTAAAGATTGTTGTGATCAATGTGTGTGTGTGTGTATTATATGTATATATAAAGTAAATAATACACACTTGCATAATTATTTTTGCAATCATTTGTATATATATATATATATATATATATATATATATATATATATATATATATATATATATATATATATAGGTGTATTCTTAAATCTCTGCATGTACTGATATGCATAATAAATGTGCATATATTACTTTTATTTTAGATGTGATTAATATTTGCCCAGCTCTGAAAACAACATGAATCACTGAGGATCTGTCAGAGTATTGGTTATTTCATTAGCTTATTAAAGGAGCAGTTTGCAGGAATGTAAAGCCTTTAGTTGGACATTAGGCACAGGTTAAATCTCCAAATGAAGAATTAGCACACTAGAGGGGATCTGATAGTGCTTTATTATTCGCTATTATTTCTGTCAAAACAAGATATTTAGTGAAATGTGCGGAAGCAGCAGGCGCTGAGGGCCAATGGCAGCCTTTATTTGTGTTCATCAGAGGAAACACTCAGGTTTGTACAGGATGAGGAAATGACGACAGAATGATCATTTGGGCTGTTCTGTGCCTTTAACTCATATTTCAGAGCAGATTATTCTAAACACAGGAGCTTTCCATTGCGCTGAGAAACTAATAATCGTGAATTAAACGCTAAATTACCGCTGTTCCTCCTCTTTCCGCATCTAACGGCAGATTCTCTCCTCCGTTCTGCGGCTGTGCGCTCTTTTAAAGTTGCCTCCACGCACAGGCCCCGCCTCCATGCGCGCCGGCCGCCGCTCGTTGGCTCGACGCAGCTCATTTGCATTGACGTCATTCGAGGCTGTAGGTCAATCCGTGCGCGTGCTTTTATTGGATCTGCTGCTGTCACATTCGCGCCGCTGATGTTCTCGACGCGCGTTGTTCTCCTTCAGGACGCTCGCGACACGCTAACGCTTTTTATTCTGCCGTGTCCGTCGCTGGTCCGCGTCCGTCGCCCGTCCGCGCCAGAGAGCCGCGCTGCCGTAGGCCTGTGACTGACAGCTGCTGCCGAAACCTCCGTGACGCGCCGTTCCGCCGTGACGCGCCGCTCCGGAGCTTCGTCTCACGGGCCGCCGGTGTCCTCGATGCCGCTCCGGGCTGCCGGTGCTCCCGCCGGCCGCTTCCCCGTGAGCGCGGGCGCGGGCG
Source organism: Danio aesculapii (assembly GCF_903798145.1). NCBI lineage: Eukaryota > Metazoa > Chordata > Actinopteri > Cypriniformes > Danionidae > Danio > Danio aesculapii. Next base: position 23,529,403 of record NC_079452.1, on the reverse strand, counting down.
CCGACAGAGAGGCCGCGCGGGAGTGTTTCGCGCCGCTCCGCCGACAGTAACGCGCGCGCGGATGGACGGAAGCCGCGCGTGAAGCAGCGGAGCGGAGGATGAGGAGCGGTGGCGCGCGCACTGCTCGATAGACTCGATTGATGATCTGATCAGAAACTTTGCCGTTAGCCGCTGACAGCAGAAGATGGGCTGCGCCTCCAGCATCCACATCTCCGACCGGGTGGTGTATCACAGCGGGAAAGAGTCCGAGGAGCCGCCGCACACGCACTCACACACACACACCTGCACACCGGACACCGGACACCGCAGCAGCGCCGGCGGACAGGTCAGACCCACGGGGAGAGAGGAGTGTGTGTGTGTGTGTGTAAGACTGTGCCACTCCAATATGTTTGTGTGTGTGTGTGTGTGTGTGTGTGTGTGTGAGTTAGACTGTCCCATTCCAATATGTGTGTGTGTGTGTGTGTGTGTGTGTGTGTAAGACTGTGCCACTTCAATATGTGTGTGTGTGTAAGACTGTGTCACTCCAATGTGTGTGTGTGTGTGTGTGTGTGTGTGTGTGTGTGTGTGTGTAAGAAAGACTGTGCCACTCCAATATGTGTGCGCGTGTGTGTGTGTGTGTGCGTGTGTGTGTGTAAGACTGTTCACCTCCATAATGTGTGTGTTTACATGTGAGTGATAGTCATTGTGTGTCTATAAGAATGTGTGTGTGTGTGTGTGCGTGTGTGTGTGTGTGTGTGTGTGTGTGTGTGCACGTGGTTCTCTGTCTGTCTGTCTGTCTGTCTGTGTGTGTGTGTGTAAACGTTTGCCTGGAGTGAGTGATACACCCTCTGAGAACAGAAAACACTCCTGTGTGTGTGTTGTGTGTGTGTGTTGTGTGTGTCTCCATGAGGGTCTCAGAGCTTTACACTCAGTGTGTACGTCTGGAATTACACACACATCTCTTCTGTAGTGTGTGAATAACAGTGTGTGAGTGAGGTGTACTGTGTGTGTGTGTGTGTGTGTGTGTGTGTGTGTCCATTTATTTGTGTGTGTGTGTGTGTGTGTGTGTGTGTGTCCGTTTATTTGTGTGTAAGTGTGTTGGCGTGTGTGTGTGTGTGTTGGCGTGTGTGTGTGTGTGTGTGTGTGTGTGTGTGTGTGTTCTAGCGTGTCTTCCTCTGCTTCATCTGTCATTCAGGCTGTTTTGAAAACTGAAAGCGGGAAACGTGTTTCTATAGCAACCTCAGACCACACCTCTCCATGGCGGAGTCTCAGGGTATTTGTGAATGTAACCCCGCTCGCACCACTACACCACCCAACCCACTCTGAGCTGGGCTCGACCCGGCGACCTTCCTCATGGGAGTCAGTTTCTCTACCAAGCAGGCTAAAGACCCCGGCCTGTCACCAGAGCAGCTGTAGAGGTCAGAGGAGTGAGCTTTACCTGCCCTACACCACACCTGCTGACCACTACACCAACACTGATCATGTTTATAATCGTCTCTCAGTGACGGAGTGGAGCGCGGTTACAGGACAGCAGAACTCTGAACATTCACAGGAGTAAAGCACACAGCACATACAGGAGAGTACACGCAGCGCAGTACAGGTCATTCATCACCACCCAACTCTGACCACCGCACAGCTGAGGTGTGGGTCACACCACCTTTACTGAACATGTCCAATGTTACATCTGAGCTGACGGAGCAGGACATGAAGAGGAGCGTCCAGCACTGAAGATCAGCCACTCTCTGTGTTCATCAGCGCGCGCTTTCCTTCAGCTCATAGCAGATACTGGAGGTGCAGCTCAGGAGGACTGAAGAACAGCAACACTGCTGGACATCATCAACATCACCATCTTCACCATCTTCACCATCTTCATCACCAACATCTTCATCATCGTCATCATCATCATCTTCATGCGTTCTTTTGCTGAAACATTATTTTACAAAAACATTTTACATCCCCTCCATGAACTATTCTTGTGTGTGTGTGTGTGTGTGTGTGTGTGTGTGTGCGTGTGTGTGTGTGTGTGTGTGTGTGTGTGTTTTTGTGTGTGCATATACACTCACTGGCCACTTCATTAGGTACACCTCACTAGTACCGGGTTGGACCCCTTTTGCCTTCAGAACTGCCTTAATCCTTCATGTCAGAGACTCAACAAGCTACTGGAACTATTCCTCAGAGATTTTGCTCCATATTGACATGATAGCATCACACAGTTGCTGTAGATTTGTCGGCTGCACATCCATGATGCCAATCTCCCGTTCCACCACATCCCAAAGTGCTCTATTGGATTGAGCTCTGGTGACTGTGGAGGCCATTTGAGTACAGTGAACTCATTGTCATGTTCAAGAAACCAGTCTGAATGTGTCAGCAGAAATGGAGACTCATCAGACCAGGCAACGTTTCTCCAATCTTCTATTGTCCAGTTTTGGTGAGCCTGTGTGAATTGTAGCCTCAGTTTCCTGTTCTTAGCTGACAGGAGCGGCACCCGGTGTGGTCTTCTGCTGCTGTAGCCCATCCGCCTCAAGGTTGGACGTGTTGTGTGTTCAGAGATGCTCTTCTGCAGACCTCGGTTGTAACGAGTGCTTATTTGAGTTACTGTTGCCTTTCTATCAGCTGGAACCAGTCTGGCCATTCTCCTCTGACCTCTGGCATCAACAAGGCATTTGCGCCCACAGAACTGCCGCTCACTGGATATTTCCTCTTTGTCGGACCATTCTCTGTAAACCCTAGAGATGGTTGTGCGTGAAAATCCCAGTAGATCAGCAGTTTCTGAAATACTCAGAGCAGCCCGTCTGGCAGCAACAACCATGCCACGTTCAGCGTCTCTTAAATCCCCTTTCTTCCCCATTCTGATGCTCGCTTTGACCTGCAGCAGATCCTCTTGACCATGTCTACATGCAGTGAGCTGCTGCCATGTGATTGGCTGATTAGACACTTGAGTTAACGAGCAGCTAGACAGGTGTACCTAATAAAGTGGCCGGTGAACGTGTGTGTGTGTGTGTGTGTGTGTGTGTGTGTGTGTATGTTCACTGATATGTGTGTGGGGGTACATTTGGGTCTGTGTTTGTCTCTGTGTATATATATATGCGTGTGTATGTGTGCACTGGTGTGTGTGTGCGTGTGTGTGTGTGTGTGTTAATCAAGGGCGCAGCAGCATCTGTGTGACTTTCTGTCCATGATAAGACTCAAGTACAAGGTCTGATGATGGTTTTCTCACAACACATTCCTCTCAGCGCATTAGTGTGTGTGTGTGTGTGTGTGTGTGTGTGTGTGGTGCTGATATAGGGTTAGTGGTTTATCTGGCCTTGGCTCCACTGTTCTGCATTTGTAAGCCTCAGTGCTGGATTCAGCCACAGTGTGTGTGTGCGTGTGTGTGTGTGAGAGAGAGAATGAATGGTCTGAACACTGAGCATGTGCAGTAACTGCTCTTCCTGGAGGGAAATGACATCATCATCCTCATTCCCAGCAGCCCCTGCTCCTTCTGTGTATCTTTGCTTGCGTGCGTGAGTGTGTGCGTGTGTGCGTGTGTGTGTGTGTGTGTGTGTGTGTGTGTGCTGCTCAGCATTAGCAGGATTGAGTGCTAATCTGGATCAAGACAGAAATACCCAGAGTGAGAATGAATGAGGCCTGAGCAGGAGGAAGACCTTCATGACTGACACACACACACACACACTTACACGCATACACACACACACACACACACACACACACACACACACACACACACACACACACACACACACTTACTATTATACACAAACACAAACTCTTACTCTAACACACATAAATTCATGTGTACAGTGCGTGTGTGTGTGTGTGTGTATTATCAGCTGCTGTTTGCTGCGTTTGTTCCCTGCGGTACAGAGAAATGTTTTTCCACACACGATTGTCAGGAGAGACCAGGTGTGTGTGTGTGTGTGTGTAGGTGTGTCTGTCTTAGTAGTGTACTGTCCCCTACTACGTCCATCACTAGTGTCCCTTAGTAGTGTCTGTCAGTATTGTCCCCCTCAGTAGTGTCCCTCAGTATTGCGTCTCCCTCAGTAGTGTGTCTCCCTCAGTAGTGTGTCTCCCTCAGTAGTGTGTCTCCCTCAGTAGTGTGTCTCCCTCAGTAGTGTCCCTCAGTAGTGTCTGTCAGTATTGCGTCTCCCTCAGTAGTGTCCCTCAGTAGTGTCTGTCAGTATTGTGTCTCCCTCAGTAGTGTCCCTCAGTAGTGTCTGTCAGTATTGTCTCTCCCTCAGTAGTGTCCCTCAGTAGTGTCTGTCAGTATTGTCCCCCTCAGTAGTGTCCCTCAGTAGTGTCTGTCAGTATTGTGTCTCCCTCAGTAGTGTCCCTCAGTAGTGTCTGTCAGTATTGTCCCCCTCAGTAGTGTCCCTCAGTAGTGTCCCTCAGTAGTGTCTGTCAGTATTGTCCCCCTCAGTAGTGTCCCTCAGTAGTGTCTGTCAGTATTGTGTCTCCCTCAGTAGTGTCCCTCAGTAGTGTCTGTCAGTATTGTCCCCCTTAGTAGTGTCCCTCAGTAGTGTCTGTCAGTATTGTCCCCCTCAGTAGTGTCCCTCAGTATTGTGTCTCCCTCAGTAGTGTCCCTCAGTAGTGTCTGTCAGTATTGTCCCCCTCAGTAGT
>NC_079452.1:23504807-23517307 GCF_903798145.1 Danio aesculapii | reverse complement strand
GTCTGTGAGTTTCCAGTATTCAGTCATGGTGAACACACGGAGAATAAAGGCTCTTGCTTTTGCACTTCTTTATTGCAGACACTGAGAACAGCTTCTCTCCCATGGTGCTCTGAGAACAGCTTCTCTCCCATGGTGCTCTACTAAACTGAGAACTGTGTGCGAGTGCCACCAGGGGGCGTGTTCCGGCTTTGGGCTGTATTTACACTGCAGGTCTTGATGATCAATTCTGATTTGGTGACAGGATCTGATGTTTTTGTTGACCTGTTTACATCCTCTTTTAAGAGTGGCTCGTATCTGATCGTCTGCATTTACACCGCACACAGCAGAGGTGTAATGAGCAGGGAATAAGAGCGGGCGCTGACTGACAGCTGATAATAAGAGCGCTCTTCTCCATTCCTGTATTTAATCTGATCGCAGCGTTTAGCTGTTTTACTGTAGTGTATGACAGAACAGTTCTCATTTGCCCACCGTCTTTTAATCTAGACCTTTTTAATCCTGTAGGCATCTCAATGTGATGTCCATGGCGTGATTTATGCACGTGATGTACTGTACACCACAGTTATATATCAGTTTATATTCTCGACTATGGGAAAAATCATCATCACGATTATTCTAAGCGATCTACAGCTGAAGTCAGCATTATTCACTCTCCTGTGGATTATTTTTAATATAATATTCCCCAGATGATGTTGAACAGATTGAGGAAATGTTCACAGTATTTCCTCTAATATTTGTTCTTCTGGAGAAAGTCTGATTTGTTTTATTTCAGCTAGAATAAAAGCAGTTTTTAATAGTTTTAAAGCCATTTTAAGCTCAATATTATTAGCCCCCTTCAGCAATATTAGTGTTGGATTGTCTCCAGAATAAACCACTGTTATACAATGACTTGCCTAATTACCCTAACTTTACCCTAATTACCCTAACTTTACCCTAATTACCCTAACTTTACCCTAATTACCCTAGTGAAGCCTTTAAATGTCACTTTAAGCTGAATACTAGTGTCTTGAAGAATATCTAGTCTAATATTATTTACTGTCATCATGACAAAGAGAAAATAAATCAGTTATTAGAGATGAGTTATTAACACTGTTATGATTAGAGATGAGTTATTAACACTGTTGTGATTAGAAATGTGTTGGAGAAATCTGCTCTCTGATAAACAGAAATGGGGGAATAATATAAAGAGGCGCTAATAATTGATGAGGGCTGATAATTCTGCCTTCAGATGTACATATACAGAGTTATTTTCCTGGCTGTAAATACGGAAATAAATACAATATAATAAAGATATTGAGCAGACTGGGCTTTAAGCATCTTCAGTGTAAGAGGAACTCTTTACCTCCAGCTCCAGCAGTCCTTCAGGCGAGAGCAGTGAGGGGTTTTCTCCTGTTGTTGTTTGATTAATGATAAAGACGGTCTGCAGCAGGAATATTGTGCGCTGTCTCTTTAAGAGCGCTGTGGTTCTGATTAATGGGTTCTCTCTCATTAATGAGGGTTAATATGAATAATCACTGAACACTGCGCTCTGACACACATCTGCATGTGTTAGTCCAATAAAGCGCTCACATTAAGATGACTTTAGATGTGTGTGTTCTGCTCGTCTCTGAGGCTGAGCGCACACACACACACACACACATACACACACACCAGCATGCGCTTTTAAACACATGAAGGATGTGAATGTTGATCAGTGAATGATGTGATCTCCTGCTGCAGACCCTTCAGTACCGTACAGCTCTTAGTCATGTTCAGCTGAAGCGGAGCTGTGCAGAGCAACACGTGTGTGTGTGTGTGTGTGTGTGTGTGTGTGTGTGTGGAGAGGGGCGCTGTAGGATGCAGTAATCCATGATCTCTATTTCATCCAAAAGTGATCAAAATCAACAATGATAACCTGTGATGGATCTTCTCCTGGTCAGTTTTTCATTACTGCGTGTGGAGTCACGTGAGCCCGCTCTGGTGCTGGTTTACACTTCTGCATTGAGTGCATGCGTATGGCCCGCAGACCCCTCACTGACGCAGACGCTGACACACAAAACATGTAACTTGATGTCAGGTGATGTGTAGCGCAAGCTCTGTGATTGGTCAGCTTGATAGTGGTGACAGGTATGGGTGGCGAGGAGAGCCTCAGGACAGCAGCGAGCCCAATGGGCCGAGTGTTTACGAGTGTGGATCCTGTGGAGGAGCTCTAGATGGAGACTGTTGTTCTGTGTTGACTTCATGATTAAGGTTGCTGCACATCCGCCGGTTCCCTCCTCAGAAGGAGCCAGTGTTACTACTTGTACATTAAGGCAGAAAATAATCTAAATACCCACACAGAAACTCAACGCAGAGGACATGAACACAGCGGCTATTATTCCTTCAGTTACTTTAAAATCAAGTACTGCTCCCCCTAATCTCTCACTTCCCGGAGCATACTGACTGGAGAAGACCTGCCAGATAAACCAGATCTAATTAATCAATAATAAAGTCGCTCGGGAATCAGAATCCAGCTCAAATGGTTTAATCCAGATTTAGATTTCAGGCCAGATCGCCCGGCTCTACATCGACAGGTGTAAATCTGATCTACCTGCTCACACTGGAGACACGAGGACACAGAGCAGATCCACATCAGAGACATGTCCACACCACGCAGGGAGGAAGCAGAGCGGAGTCAGTGAGCGTGCAGTGTACATGAGCTGGAGTCTCCCATCATACAGTGTTCAGGGGGAATCTGCTGGCCGAGAGTCACCCGGTTAATCTCTCTCTCTGTGTGTGTGTGTGTGTGTGTGTGTGTGTGTGTGTGTGTGTGTGTCTCTCTCTCTTCCACAGTAAAGTCAGACACTGTGTGTCTGTGAACAGGCCTTTAAATGATCATAATAAGGTAAGAGAGTGTGTTTGAGCCTGTGTGTGTGTGTGTGTGTGTGTGTGTGTGTGTGTGTGTGTGTGTGTGTGTGTGTGTGTGTGTTGATGATGTTACTGACATGTGTGTGTGTTATTGATCCAGACAGAGAAATCCTGCGAGCGTGTCCAGGCCGAATCACAGACAGGTACAGAACGCACTCTGTTCTGGTGTGTGACAGTGCTGACTGTGTGTGTGTGTGTGTGTGTGTGTGTGTGTGTGTGTGTGTGTGTGTGTGTGTGAGACTGTGCTGACTCTGATTGTGTGTGTGTGTGTGTTGTCAGATATTCCGCAGTCCAGCAAACACAAGGACCGCAGGAAAGGATCGCTGGACGTTCGCTCGACGACCTCCAGAGGCAGTGATGGTGAGTGGAGCCGCAGTTCTCCTTCAGGTCCTCTTCAGTGTGTGTTCAAACTCAGTGTGTGTTCAGCTCAGTGTGTGTGTTCAGCTCAGTGTGTGTGTTCAGCTTCAGGTGTGTGTGTGTGTTCAGCTTCAGTGTGTGTGTGTGTTCAGATTCAGTGTGTGTGTTCAGATTCAGGTGTGTGTGTTAAGCTTCAGTGTGTGTGTGTGTTCAGATTCAGGTGTGTGTGTTAAGCTTCAGTGTGTGTGTGTGTGTGTTCAGATTCAGGTGTGTGTGTTCAGATTCAGGTGTGTGTGTTAAGCTTCAGTGTGTGTGTGTGTTCAGATTCAGGTGTGATGTTGATGGTGTTTTAGTCATAATGCAGATCCCCTGTTCTGTTAACCTCTGACCTCTGACCCTGAGCTCAGCGAAGTGTGTGTGTGTGTGTGTGTGTGTGTGTGTGTGTGTTTGTGTGTTCAGCAGGAAGTTCTCAGAGGAGACACTCGTCTATGGCCAGAATACACTCCATGACCATAGAGGCGCCCATCAACAAGGTACATCCGGTGTGTGTGTGTGCGTGTGTGCGTGTGTGTGCGTGCGTGCGTGCGTGCGTGCGTGCGTGCGTGCGTGCGTGCGTGCGTGCGTGCGTGCGTGCGTGCGTGTGTGTGTGTGTGTGTGCGTGTGTGCGTGTGTGTGTGTGTGTGTGTGTGTGAATGAGACCCGAATTAGATTTTTTGCCCTCATGTGACTCAGGGTGTACTCACACTAGTGCAGTGGCCTTGATCTGTGCTGAAGCGTGGTTGTCCCTCTCCCGTCTCCTCCTCGGCCTGCTCTCACACTGCTGTTTGCTGCCTGAGCACGCTCATGTCATGGCTGACGCTCTGTTCGGTGTATCAGTAGAGCAGCTCTGGCTCAGCTCAGTGGACTCTGCTGTAGTTCTGTGGGTTCAGTCATGTGGGCTGCAGTGACACACAGTCAGATCTCCTGCTGAACAGAACACTGCTGACGTCAGGGCTGGACTGGGACATAAAATCAGCCCTGGCATGCTGGGCCAAACGCTCCTCATCTGTGCACGCTCTTCAATATGTTTACCAACTCCCATTCTATAAAGCCCAGGAGCCAAATATAGGAAATAATGAGAGACCAATTAAAAACTCCAGTCATTTATTATTATAATAACATTATAATCCACACTGGAAGGCCATCTTGTGTGTGTCTGTGTGTGTTTTGAGGGAGCCTATATTAAATAATGAACATATAATGATGCACACACGTACAGTCATGTTGAGTAACCAAATAAAGTGAAGTAATAACAGCAGTGTGTCAGAGAGCCTTTAACTCACCAATGAAACATCAGACATGACTTCAAGAGTGTAGATAGTGGCACACCAGGTTTATCATAATAAATATCATCGTGACCATATCATATGAATATTATTGTACTATATAGGCCTACATCATGCTGACGATCAACAACAAACTGACATGAGACCAGTGGAGATTGAAGACCGAGTGCATCTGACAACACATGAGTGCCACTCCTCAGAGCGTGAGAAGCAGACCGTCCTGTTGGATCTATATCATTTATAAAATAAAGACCTGCAGGGTAATGAAACAGCATGGGAGGAAGATGGTGCAGATGAAAAGTAAAAATAAAGAGTATTTATATAGACAGAACTAGGAAGAACAGGGAGGGATATTGACCTGCGCAACAGCTCATCCGCTGCGTGCTGCAGACCCAAAAGGTCTGTGTGCTGCTTCTGCTCTCTGTACGTGTGCATGCGGTCTGACACAGCCGGGACTCAACAATTTTGACAGATATGCACCGACGTTGCACGCTCACACAGAGCCCAAAATGGGAGTTTGTGATTGGGTCAGAAAAGAACCAATGGGCTGCAGATTATGTCACATGGGCCGGTCTGTCACAGCATCGTCAATTAATTAGGCAGAAATAAAGACGGGCTGCTGAGCGCTTTATGGGCCGATCAGGTCATAAGAAGATGATCAGCCCGGCCCAGCAGGAAGCTGCCCGGTGTGCCAGATGACCAGTCCGCCCCTGGTTGATGCTCATAAATGTTGATGACGTCCTGGTGCTGCAGGTATGAGGAGGTCTGGAGGTGCAGCTGTGGTGCAGTGAGGAGTCTGAGTCTTTAATAAACTCTGACAGCTCGTCTTCATTCAACAGTAAGAATGATTCAGAAATCCAGATCAAACGGTCCCTTAAAGTGACGGCGCCTCTTCAGTTTCAGGCTCACAGTGCAAGCGTCCCGCACCAAAGCGCAACCCAACAATCTGGCACACCTTTTCCAACCAGGTCAGGGCTGGCCAGCTGAACCACACCTGGGCTATCCAGAGCACTCACACTTGTCAAACGAACCAGGGAACGGTTCAGATAGCCTAGTGTGAGTGCACCCTGAGGTCCGTTTGTGTCTTGACAGTGTGAAGAGCTGATCCGCATGAGTCTGATCTCTTTAGTTCAGATGTGTGCCTCATATGCAGTACTGAATCAGACACAGATCTGATGTTCTGCAGTGTGAACGGTTATGTTGGATTTCATCTGACTTTAACATAATCCTCGATCGCCCAGCGTCATCATTCTGTGCTGCAGACATCATCATCATCATCATCAGCAGCAGCAGCACACGGCATCAGCATCATCATCATCATCATCAGCAGCAGCAGCAGCAGCAGAACAGCACACAGGGCCTTTACTGTACTGCAGACAGTCGGCGCTCATTCTGAAAAACAATGAAGGAGAAGCTGGAGCTTGTTCACCAATCAGGCTCATGATTGAGGCACGGGTTGATGGCGAAGGTGAAGAGCGTCAGGGGGTGTTACAGATATGAGGGGCACTTTATTTTAAGTGGAACTTTCTCTCTGAGAGAGTACAGAGCTCCAGTACTCACTCCCCTACTGCACACGTCTGCTGTTTATAATGGAGGAAATGAAATAACTCCAGCAACTCCACCTGCACAGCCCAGTCTGCGCTGCTCATTAACCCATGATGAGTTCACTACACTACTGGTCAGCACACCGTGGTTGAAGGCCTCTCACAATAATCAATATATCGACTAATTGCACAACACATGGACATGACCTCAGTAGTTGTTGGTGATGCAGTATAAATCTCTCATACATAATCAATTCTAGCAACATTGGAGCTGACTGCAACATCTCTCTCTCTATTGGAGGTGTCAGTCTGGTCAAACACTGTAGTATTCACTATATTTCACTGTAGTATATTCTCATGTGGGTGTCTGACAGCTGAAAACAGATCTGGCAGCAGTTACTCTTCACTCTGCACTTTGTCTGGTAATATTTACTGTTATTTATTTAGGATATGTGTTTCACATTCTGAGTCTAATGGCTCATTATTAAATTGTTCAAATGACTATAATTATTAAGATATTCTTAAGAATAAAGCATGAAATAAATAAGGTTGTGTTCTTTGGATGAGTGCACTTACATTATGATGACGTTATCTTGTCATTCTGGCATTATCTAATGATGAGTGGATCAAACTGGTGTTAAAATGACCATAATATCATGTATCCAGTGTAATCTGGTGCAATATATCATACAACAGAAATAGATATCGTGACAGGCCTCATAAATCACAAATGATCAGTGTTTTCAATCACAAGAGACTTCTTTTAGACTTCAAATGCAGAAATCCTCATGAGTAGCAGCAGATCAGCCCTTTACAGCTGATCCAACACGCCACTGCTGCCTGTGTGCAGGGCAGTCATCATATTAGGCATGATCTGACGGCGCGCTCACTCACTCAGCACACACACACACTGTGTGTATGATCAGACATGTGCTGTCCGTAACTGCACTTCTGCACATGCGGGTCAGAGTAGGACTGTGATCTGTTCACACTGCAGATCTGATACTGGCCACATTTAGAAGAGCAGTGTGAACAGAACCGCTCTGCACACACACAGCACACCTGAGCTCAGCACTGAGCCTCACTGTGTGAACATAGCCAGAGCGAGTGTGTGTGTGTGTGTGTGAGAGAGAGAAAGAGAGCGAGTGTGTGTGTGTGTGTGTGTGAGAGAGAGAAAGAGAGAGAGTGTGTGTGTGTGTTTAAAAGTGTATGTGTATGTGTATGTGTGTGTGTGTGTGCGTGTGCAGGTGATCAACATCATCAATGCGGCGCAGGAGAGCAGTCCGCTGCCGGTGGCTGAGGCTCTGGATCGGGTGCTGGAGATCCTGCGCAGCTCTGAGCTCTACTCGCCTCAGCTCGCCACCAAGGAGGAGGACCCGCATACTAATGACCTGGTGGGCGGGCTGATGATGGTAAGGCCACACCTCCTCCGCACTGCACTCATGTCTGAGTGTGTGTGTGTGTGTGTGTGTGTGTTTCCATCCAGAGATGTGAACTAGACTTGTGTGTGTGTGTGTGAATCTGTAATATTGCAGGACTCTTCAGTACAGGTGTGATGGATCACGGTTGACCTGTGATTCATACGGACCACAACCCACCCTTCAGAACACACATGACCTGCAGATTCATAGACTTTTACTGGTAGATTAATCCTAAATGTGTATTGGTCACAGATACATGGCCTCTCGCTCATTCAAATCACATGGATGAAAGCATTCAGGCTCTCCTGTAAACTCTAATGAGGACAGTAGTAGTGTTGGGTTATTGGGGATGTGCTGGGTTATTAAAGGTGTTTTCTGTTGTCTTGTTTATCCTGCATTAATGTATTCAGTGTACGCTGCACCATTAATCATTATAATATCAGGATCTCAACACCCACACATCATACATGTTAAATAATGCTGATTTGCATATGTTTATTAATCTGTCCAATCGCTGCATTCAGAAAGAGATTGAGTCTTGAGTCTGAGTTAGTTCTGAAGTTAGAAACAGTCAGATACCACAGCAGTACTGGGAGAACAGCTGATAGTTTAGATAAAACCACTGATGTCTATGGTGAAGATTAAAATCAGCATCATGTGCATCTAACAACACTCAGTAATGAAGGCTGTAGGCAGCAGTTACATTATATCACCTGTAGGTGGCGACAACCAGCCATCAGTAATATGTGGCGCTCTGTGCTGACTGTTCATCATGTTTGTGTTGTTGTTGTTGTTGTTGTTGTTGACGTCTCCTGTCTCCTGCAGGACGGCCTGCGCAGGTTATCCGGGAACGAGTACATCTTCACCACTAAACGTAAGCAGAGTTCACTGCTCTCTGACCTTTGACCCCGCTGGCTGTTCATGTGTTCACACTGTTGTGTTGTAGAGCTGCATCACATGACCAGTCACCTGACCACGCCCCTGTCTCTCAACGACATCCCACAATGCATCGCTCAGACCATGGAGAACGAGGACTCATGGGACTTCGACATATTCAACCTGGAGTCGGCCACCTTGAAGAGGTGAAGCGCTCGCGCACACACACTCATACATACATACATATATACATACACACACTCATATCTACACACACACACACACTCATACATACATACAAGCATATATACATACACACACTCATATCTACACACACACACACTCATACAAACACACACACACACAAGCACATACTCATGCACACACATGTACATACACACACACATACATACATACACACACACACTCATATCTATACACACACACACGCACATACTGATACACACACACTACCACACACACGTACACTCACACACACACTCATATCTACACACGCACACACACACACATATACTCATACACACACACTCGTACACATATATACACACACCCATGCACATACATATACACACGCAGACACAATCATACACACACACACCCACATACATCTATACATACACACACACACACACACATTTACTCATACCAACACACACACGCGCGCACACACTTATAAATATATACACGTGCATACATACAAACACGCACACCCACATACACTCATACACACACACACATACACACATACACATACCTACATACACAAACACGCGCACACACTCTTATATACACGTACGCACACACACTCATACATACACACACACACACACACACATTAACTTACACATATGAACACTGATGCTCTCACCCCCATAGACACACACACACACACACACACACACACACACACACACACATACATACACACACACGTGCACACGCACTCATACATATATATACACACTCACACATACACGCGCTCATAAACACACACACACACTCATACTCATACATGTGTTGACGCATATGAACACTTACTCTCTCACACACCCCATAGACACACACACACACACCCTTGTGTGGTGATGGCTCTCAGTGTGTGTGTGTGTGTGTGTGTGTGTGTGTGTGTTCAGGCCGCTGGCGTTCCTGGGCCTGAAGCTGTTCTCTCGGTTCGGTGTGTGTGAGTTTCTGGGCTGTGCGGAGGCGACGCTGCGCTCGTGGCTGCAGAACATCGAGTCCAGTTACCATGGCAACAACCCGTACCACAACTCCACACACGCCGCAGACGTGCTGCACGCCACCGCCTACTTCCTGTGCAAGGAGCGCGTCAAGGTGAGTGTGTGTGTCTGTCTGTCTGCGTGTGTGTGTGTGTGTGTGTGTGTGTGTGCTGCTTCATCTCTTTCTCTTCCTCCTCAGCAAAGTCTGGACCCCATAGACGAGGTTGCGGCTCTGATCGCTGCTGCCGTTCATGACGTGGATCATCCCGGACGCACAAACTCCTTCCTGTGCAATGCAGGAAGTGAGCTGGCGGTGCTGTACAACGACACGGCGGTACTGGAGAGTCACCACGCTGCGCTCGCCTTCCAGATCACCACACGAGACGACAAGAGCAACATCTTCAGGAACATGGAGAGGTGCACACACACACACACACACACATATATATATATATACACACACACACACACATATATACACACACACACACACACACACACATATATACACACACACACACACACACTCACTGACTCGCTCTGTCTTGCAGGAACGAGTACCGCACGCTCCGTCAGGCCATCATTGACATGGTTCTGGCCACTGAGATGACCAAACACTTCGAGCACGTCAACAAGTTCGTCAACAGCATCAACAAACCACTGGCGGCGCTGGAGGAGAACGGGGTACACACACACACACACACACACACACACACACACACAACAGGAGGAGGAGGACACTAGTGTTACACACAGAAGACGCTTGAGGAGGACACACACCTGACTAACACACACACACAACATCTCAACAGTGGAGAAGTGCAGAGCTGAGTGCGTGTGTGTGTGTGTGTGTGTGTGTGTGTGTGCGCAGGGCAGTGAGGATGAGGACTCGGTGAAGAGCGTCCTGACGTCTCCAGAAAATCGTATCCTGGTGAAGCGCATGTTGATCAAGTGTGCCGACATCTCCAACCCCTGCAGACCCCTGGAGCTGTGCATCGAGTGGGCCGGACGCATCTCTGAGGAGTACTTCGCTCAGGTCAGTGTGTGTGAGTGTGTGTCACGAAGAGACAGAGAAAGAGTGTGTGTGTCATGAACACACACAGGTGCTCACCCGTGTGTGTGTGTGTTTGTGTAGACTGATGAGGAGAAGCAGCAGGGTCTGCCGGTGGTGATGCCGGTGTTTGATCGTCACACCTGCAGCATTCCCAAATCCCAGATCTCCTTCATCGACTACTTCATCACCGACATGTTCGACGCCTGGGACGGTAACTGCACACACACACACACACCTCATAATACACTGCACACACACACCCCATAATACATTGCACACACACACACCCCATAATACACTGCACACACACACCCCATAATACACTGCACACACACACCTCATATTACACTGCACACACACACACACACCCCATAATACACTGCACACACACACCCCATAATACACTGCACACACACACACCCCATAATACACTGCACACACACACACCCCATAATACACTGCACACACACACACCCCATAATACACTGCACACACACACACCCCCCATAATACACTGCACACACACACACCCCATAATACACTGCACACACACACACCCCATAATACACTGCACACACACACACCTCATAATACACTGCACACACACACCTCATAATACACTGCACACACACACCTCATAATACACTGCACACACACACCTCATAATACACTACACACACACACCTCATAATACACTGCACACACACACACACACCTCATAATACACTGCACACACACACACACCTCATAATACACTGCACACACACACACACCTCATAATACACTGCACACACACACACACCTCATATTACACTGCACACACACACCCCATAATACATTGCACACACACACACACACCTCATAATACACTGCACACACACACCTCATAATACACTGCACACACACACACACCTCATATTACACTGCACACACACACCCCATAATACATTGCACACACACACACCTCATAATACACTGCACACACACACCCCATAATACATTGCACACACACACACACCTCATAATACACTGCACACACACACCTCATAATACACTGCACACACACACACACCTCATAATACACTGCACACACACACACACCCCATAATACACTGCACACACACACACACACCCCATAATACACTGCACACACACACACACCTCATAATACACTGCACACACACACACACACCTCATAATACACTGCACACACACACACCCCATAATACACTGCACACACACACCCCACACCCCATAATACACTGCACACACACACCTCATAATACACTGCACACACACACCTCATAATACACTGCACACACACACCTCATAATACACTGCACACACACACACCCCATAATACACTGCACACACACACCTCATAATACACTGCACACACACACCTCATAATACACTGCACACACACACCTCATAATACACTGCACACACACACACCCCATAATACACTGCACACACACACACACACCTCATAATACACTGCACACACACACCATAATACACTGCACACACAAACACCCCATAATACACTGCACACACACACACACCTCATAATACACTGCACACACACACCCCATAATACACTGCACACACACACACACCATAATACACTGCACACACACACACACCATAATACACTGCACACACACACCTCATAATACACTGCACACACACACCTCATAATACACTGCGCACACACACACACACACACACACACACACACACACACACACACACACACACACCTCATAATACACTGCACACACACACACCCCATAATACAC
>NC_079452.1:23489807-23499807 GCF_903798145.1 Danio aesculapii | reverse complement strand
CACTTTTCTAATGGTTCAGTTATGATTGTCATGACACACTTGTCTCACGGTTCGGTTACGATTATCATGCCATCGATTCGCTTCAATTCGATATCCCGGTGCATTGATGATGCTTTCCATACATGATTAGATTTTTTCTTCACAACACAAGAATTTATTTTATTAAAATCTATAAATATATGAATATTTATTATTTATAATACACTTGTGTCCTTTAATACAGCAGTCAGATATATGACCTGTCCCCTTAATTTGACCTACACTCTTGCTGAATGAACTCCAACACAGGCACAGAAGACAGCGTGAGCGATTATAGCTGATGTAGATCATCCCGCCTGCTGTTTGAGCGCTGACAGGTGAGGTCTTACACCTCTATGATTGGTTATTCTTCACCTGCTCAACACAAAGGGCTGCGGTCGGCTTTAGAAATGAAAGCTGTTCACTGATGGCGGTGAAGAACAGCCGCGGTTACAGTCTGTGTGTGTATAATACACGGTTATCACCGGTAATCTATAATAGACACAGTGGAGAAAACTTCAGACACACTCCTGTCTGGATCCACAGATACACTTTAACAGCTGAGAGGAGAGGAAAGGTTACCTCACAAACAGCCCAGTGGGTCAAATGCCCAAAGAGAGAGAGAGAGAGAGAGAGGGAGAGGTGAAGATGGAGTCTTACAGCATTTCTCCTTAGTAGTGAAATAGCAGCTCGTGTGCTGTGCCGCCTTCTGTGTAGTAAGAGTCTCGCCCTCGCCTCCTTCACCATAGTACATCATGCATAGGAGATGAATGACGTCAGTACGTAATGACCCGTTATGATCCATTACTGGAGAAGAAAACAGTCCTCCAGTAGAGGACAGAGACTGCCGTTTAGTACAGTAGTGAAGTAGTCCTACTGCGTTACTATACATCTCTACTGCTGATCATTATAGTCATGTGATCATACTGTGTGTGTGTGTGTGTGTGTGTGTGTGTGTGTGTGTGTGTGTGTGTGTTGTAGAGGAGTGTAAACCCCTGTCTCGTGTTCAGGAGACTGACGCCACCACCAGTCAGAAAGAGACAACATGAAGAAACCTGCAGCAGACACGCGCACACACACACACACACACACACACACACACACACACACACACAGGTGTAGTGTATAAAACACACTCAGAGGTGTCATTAGCACACAGGTCAGTGTTCATCTGCTGTTTATTCCTCAGTCTGAAATGAAACACAGACACACACACGTGTATATAACACACACACACACACACACACACACACCTGTGTACCTGTTCCTATGGAATAATAAAGATAAGCACACAGATGCCACGTGTGTTTCTTCACAGTGTGTGTGTGTTGAGTGCGTCTATGCTAGCGTGTGTGTGTTTTGTGCGTCTATGCTAGCGTGTGTGTGTGTGTGTGTTTTGTGCGTCTATGCTAGCGTGTGTGTGTGTTTTGTGCGACTATGCTAGCGTGTGTGTGTGTTGAGTGCGTCTATGCTAGCGTGTGTGTGTGTTTTGTGCGTCTATGCTAGCGTGTGTGTGTGTTGAGTGCGTCTATGCTAGCGTGTGTGTGTGTGTTGAGTGCGTCTATGCTAGCGTGTGTGTGTGTTTTGTGCGACTATGCTAGCGTGTGTGTGTGTTGAGTGCGTCTATGCTAGCGTGTGTGTGTGTTTTGTGCGTCTATGCTAGCGTGTGTGTGTGTTGAGTGCGTCTATGCTAGCGTGTGTGTGTGTACGCAGGTGTGGGCAGGCCGGTGTGCAGCCTCATGGCTCCCGGCGTGTCGAGGGCGAAGCAGGGCTGCAGGCGGTGCAGGAAGCTGCAGCTGAAGGTGTGCAGGAGCTGCTGCAGCGCTGCGTTCCAGAAGCTGAGCGTCCCCGCAGCGCAGTCCAGCAGCACGCCCACCCGCAGCGCCGGCACCGTCACACACACATCCGGAGACCAGCCGCTGTGCAGGAACTCATACCTGTGCCTGAGGGGGGAGGGGGGGGACACGTCAGTGTGTGTGTGTGTGTGTTTCTGGAGTGTGTGTGTAGTGTTTCAGGAGTGTGTCTCACCTGGAGGGTGTGAGTGTGTGCCTCATGCACCAGGACGTGTTGTTCCCGCCCAGGTAAGAGTTGCGGTGTGTGTCCTCGTACGCCACACCGATGCGGTACTCCGTGCTGGACTCCACCTCCACCTCCCAGTAATACTGACCCCTGATGGGCACCAGGGCCCCCAGAACCGCCACACACCTGCAGCACACACAGCAGGGTCAGGCCAGAGTGAGCAGGAGCGCGTGTGTGTGTGGGGGGGGGGGGGGGCTCACCTGGCGAAGGTGTTGTCGCTGAAGGTCATGTGACTGAGAGGAAGATCTTCATCCAGGTAGAACATGCTGAGGCCGTCGGCTGACAGAGAGAGGCTCGGGTGGGCAGTGTCCTCCAGCAGGTGGAAAAAGGTACCTGTAACACACACACACACGTCACACACATCACACACATCACACACACACACACATCACACACACACACACGTCACACACATCACACACACACACGTCACACACACACAGGCTGCAGACTCACCTGTGCTGCTGATGTGTATGGGCTCGCTCCTCTGGCTCGGCCCGCCGGTGTTCACGGCTCTGATGTGGATGATGAAGCTCCGCTGCGGCTGCAGCTGCACCACACACTCACAGCACGGGATCGCCACGATACACCTGCACACACACACACTACAGCTGTGCTCACATACACACGCATCAGTGAGTGTGTGTGTGTGTGTGTGTCACTGACTCTCTCGCGCCGCCGTCTCCGTCTGCGCAGTCCTCCGTCAGCTCCAGTGTGTATGACTCCACAGGGTTTGTGTTTCCAGAGTCCCAGCGGATCAGCGCCGCGTCCAGACTGCTCACACACTCCCGAGGCCGGATCACAGGTGGAGAGGGAACTGCGCACACACACACACACACAGATGGAGTGTTACGTGTGTGTGTGTGCGTGCGTGTGTGTGTGTGTTGCAGACTCACCGGTCATGTAGACGGCTCTCTCGCTGGCCGGGCTGATTCCGCTGGTGTTGGTCGCCGTCACCCACAGCTCATACTGCGCATTCGGCAGCAGATCACACACTCGACAGTGCGTCTCCTTCACCTTCATCTCACACACTGACACACACACACACACAGGTTTAACCAAATTACAGTTGTGTATTCTTTATTAGGTACACCTGTCTAACTGCTCGTTAACATTAATGTCTAATCAGCCAATCACACGGCAGCAGCTCACTGCATGTAGACATGGTCAAGAGCATCTGCTGCAGGTCAAATCGAGCATCAGAATGGGGAAGAAAGGGGATTTAAGAGACGCTGAACGTGGCATGGTTGTTGCTGCCAGACGGGCTGCTCTGAGTATTTCAGAAACTGCTGATCTACTGGGATTTTCACGCACAACCATCTCTAGGGTTTACAGAGAATGTCCGACAAAGAGGAAATATCCAGTGAGCGGCAGTTCTGTGGGCGCAAATGCCTTGTTGATGCCAGAGGTCAGAGGAGAATGGCCAGACTGGCTCCAGCTGATAGAAAGGCAACAGTAACTCAAATAAGCACTCGTTACAACCGAGGTCTGCAGAAGAGCATCTCTGAACACACAACACGTCCAACCTTGAGGCGGATGGGCTACAGCAGCAGAAGACCACACCGGGTGCCGCTCCTGTCAGCTAAGAACAGGAAACTGAGGCTACAATTCACACAGGCTCACCAAAACTGGACAATAGAAGATTGGAGAAACGTTGCCTGGTCTGATGAGTCTCCATTTCTGCTGCCACATTCGGATGCTCGGCTCACAATTTGGCCTCAACAACATGAAAGCATGGATCCATCCTGCCTTGTATCAGTGGTTCAGGCTGGTGCTGGTGGTGTAATGGTGTGGGGGAGATTTTCTTTGGGTCCATTAGTACCAATTGAGCATGGTGTCAACGCCACAGCCTACCTGAGTATTGTTCTGACCATGTCCATCCCTTTATGAGCACAGTGTCTCCATCTTCTGATGGCTACTTCCAGCAGGATAACGCACCATGTCATAAAGCTCCAATCATCTCAGACTGGTTTCTTGAACATGACAATGAGTTCACTGTACTCAAATGGCCTCCACAGTCACCAGAGCTCAATCCAATAGAGCAGCTTTGGGATGTGGTGGAACGGGAGATTGGCATCATGGATGTGCAGCCGACAAATCTGCAGCAACTGTGTGATGCTATCATGTCAATATGGAGCAAAATCTCTGAGGAATATTTCCAGCAGCTTGTTGAAGCTCTGACATGAAGGATTAAGGCAGTTCTGAAGACAAAAGGGGTCCGACCCGGTACTAGTGAGGTGTACCTAATAAAGTGTGTGAAGAGTGTACATATTAGTGTGTGTGTGTGTTACCCTCCTGCGGGGTCTGTAGGGTGCAGTCGTCTGAGATCAGCCTCCAGTGCAGCAGGTAAAACTCCACAGTGTCGTCAGAGAACAAACTCCAGCACACGTGCAGAGATGTGTGTGTGGCAGAGTTGGAGATCTGCGGGTTCATAACCGGAGCTGAGGGAGCTGCACACACACACACACACACACACACACACACAGAACATGGTCAGTCCAACACTAGTCTAACACTGCTGTAAGTGATAAGCTGTGAGCGCTCTGATGTTCTTTTACAGTGCTGTGCAAGGGTTAGTCTTTATCTGCAGTCTACTTTACTCTGTCAGGTGTGTGTGTGTGTGTGTGTGTGTGTGTGTGTGTGTGTGTGTGTGTGTGTGTGTTCACCTAAAGTATTTAATCATGTCATTATTGTTTCTCAGTATGGAACAGGTTTGAGGGAGTCTCGTTTCCTGTGTGAACTCTCCTTCATTTCCTGAAGCATGTCTTGGCCTACAAGTGTGCTGATGTAAACCCGCTTAAGGGTCTGACCTGGCAGAGCGTTTATGGAGTCCATCATCTGTCGGACCTCGGACAGCTCTGTGCTCGGCACCTGGAACTCCAGAGACACGCCCACCTGAAGCTCCTCCTCCTCCTCGCTGGTGAACTGCTCCATTCTGATTGGACAGAAGATTGCAGACTGTAGTGAAGGCCACGCCTCTGCACAGCTGTAGAGTTAGTGAATGAGTGAAGCGCGCTGACCCTGAGCCAACATCAGGGGGCGATACAGAGCTGTGTATAATCAAGCCTTTATAGGTGTCATCAAGCCCCGCCCACTAGTGCCCATCTCTCCATCTCATTAGCATAAACAGCAGCCCTGAGTGAGAAGCAGCCGTCTGCCCATTAGCCATTAGAGCAGCATGGCAGTGATGTGTCTCCACCCTCCCCTGTACTCTAAAGCTCAAACCTGTTCCCGGATCAGCAGCGGCGTCTCTCACCTGTTGATGACGGGCATGACGGCCTGTCAATCAGAGAGAGGGGCGGGGTCAGTGTGTGATGACGTCACAGCTCTAGTAAAGAACAGCTGACCTCTGACCTGCAGGAAGGCGTGTGTGTCCTGCCGGCGGTGCAGTGTCTGCGCGCTCTGGATCAGCAGCTTGGCGGTCTGCAGTGTGTTTCCGCAGCGCAGCAGCTCGCCGTACAGACGCTCCAGCTTACACTTCTTCTGCTCACACACTGACGCCGCCCGCGCCTCCGCACGCACACACACACTCTGCAGAACATCTGCGTAGTGCTGCTCCAGCTGCTGCTCCTGACGCACAAAGTTCTCCTACACACACACACACACACACACACACACACACACGTGCAGCATGAACCTCCACTGATTATGAACAAACAGCAGTGCTGCCGATGTGTGTGTGTGTGTGTGTGTGTGTGTGTGTGTGTGTTTGTGCATGTGTTTAAGTGTGTGTGTGTGTGTGTGCGTTGCACCTCCACAGTGACGAAGATCTCCTCCAGGTTGCTGGCGAAGTTCTCCATCTCCACGATCTTCTGGCTCAGTTTACCCCTGCAGCTGCACAGATCATCCTGAGACACACACACACACACACACACACACACACACACAGACACACACACTGTCCTGACTGAAGTACACTGGTTCCTCCTGCAGTGTTCTCCGTGGCTCTGCTCAGTGTATGTGTGTGCTGCGCTCTGCTCTTCACACTGCAGGAGCACAGGTGAGCTGAGCAGATCTGTTCTCACCTTCAGGTGTGTGAACCCCTCAGGTGTGCTGGAGTCTTCATCAGCGGCCTCCTCCTCCTCAATCACGTCCAGACGACCTCTGACCTCTGACCCCTCCATCCTGGTGGACAGACTAGTCAGTAAAATACACTCCTTCAGCTCTCTACTCAGACACACACACACATGCTCACACACATTCTCTTGCTCAGACTCACACACTCAGACACTCACACAGACACACACACCCACAGTCTCTCAGACACAAACGCACTCTCTCACAAAGACACAAACATGCTCGCTCACACACACACACATACACACACACACACACACACACACACTCTCTGTATTGTTCAGACGACTGGTTCGCAGTGTGTGTGTGTTCAGTACCTGCTGCTGCTCGGAGTGTTTCTGCTGATCTGCTCAAGCACAGTAAATATAGCCTGAAGTGTCGAATATCAGCAGCTGAAACACACACACACACACACACACACACACACACTTACCCCCCCCCCCCCCCATCTCTCTGAGCAGGGCAACTCTGAGAGTGTACTGTTCAGTCTTCAGTGTTGTCTACAGTGAGCTGATAATCTGATCAATACTGTAGTCAATATAGTTCAGTTCATCAATAGTGTGTTCCAGCTGCTTACACACATCCTCCAATCAGTGTCCCCCATTTATCAAAACAAACACACACACACACACACACACACACAGTCTGTACATGTCACTCGAGTTCTGAAACTTTCACTCAGAATGCAGAACTACAGCCAACCAATCAAAACGTTTGATTTATTCAGCAGATCACACACACACACACACAGGGCTACACAGTGGCGCAGTGGGTAGCACAATCATGTCTCAGCAAGAAGGTCGCTGGTTCCAGTCCCGGCTGGGTCAGTTGGTGTTTCTGTGTGGAGTTTGCATGTTCTCCCTGTGTTGGTGTGGGTTTCCTCCGGGTGCTCCGGTTTCCCCCACAGTCCAAACACATGCGCTATAGGGGAACTGATCAACTAAACTGGCCGTAGTGTATGAGTGTGTGTATATGGGTGTTTCCCAGTACTGGGTTGCAGCCGGAAGGGCATGCGCTGTGTAAAACATATGCTGGAATAGTTGGCGGTTCATTCCGCTGTGGCGACCTCTGATGAATAAAGGGACTAAACTGAAGGAAAATGAATGAATGAATAAGTTAAGTCAAAATTGCGAGATTTATAAAGCCACAATTCTGGGTTATAAAGCTACAATTCTGGGTTATTAAGCCACAATTCTGGGTTGTAAAGCCACAATTCTGGGTTATAAAGCCACAGTTCTGGGTTATAAAGCCACAATTCTGGGTTATAAAGCCACAATTCTGGGTTGTAAAGCCACAATTCTGGGTTGTAAAGCCTAGGTTATGGGTTGCAGCTGAAATGGCATCCACTGTATAAAACATGCTGGAATAGCGGTTCATTCCGCTGTGGTGACCCCAGATTAGTAAAGGGACTAAGCTGAAGGAAAACGAATGAATGAATCACACACACACACACACACACTCTCTCAAATGTGTACGCTCTAATGTCTTAACTGATCTCTAGTCAATCCCTGCTTTACTATAGTATAGGTGTGTGAATAGGTTAAAGGCTGTTCTGATCCAAAAACAAACAGGTTTTCCACCGTCCACAATCTGTAGTTGTGTTCCTGCCCCATATTCACCTTTTCTACATCCTAAATTCCTCAAAGTAAGTTCCTCTCAGCCTGGGTCTGGAAAGTGTGTGATGAGCATGACCAACCCTACAGTAATGTCTGCATGAGGATTCTCCAGGTAATGGACCCCCCATGTGTGACATTAGAAGAGTCTGTGTGTAGCAGCTGGAGACGACTGTAAAACAATCTACCAGAGCCCATCTCCAATCCTCCATTACAGCATTCACTGAGATCCTTCTAGTATATAGAAGAGCAGGAGATGAAGCCCAGCCACAGCTCTGACAGAGGAGCGATACAATACAGACAACAAGAGAACCAGCACCAACAGAAGATAACCCAGAACACCCCCTCCCCCCCCCTCCCCTCAACACTGGATAAACACAGACACACACAGCTGAACACAGGTGTGGAGAGAACAACGATGCTGACATCACTGCCCATCACACAGGACATGACGAGCCTCTGTAGAGCTGCTCATCAGAGCCTCACACCGCTGCAGATCAGCGGAGCGGACTGACGGATGCGGAGATCTGCAGTGAGGATATTGAGATTATCTTTATTGAACAATTCAAATTAACATTCATCCATTTTCCTTCAGCGTAGTTCCTTTATTAATCTAAGGTTTCCACAGTGGAATGAACCACCAACTTATCCAGCATATGGTTTAGGCATTGGATGGCCTTCCAGCTGCAACTCAGTACTGAGAAACACCCACACACACTCATTCACACACACACACACACTACAGCCAGTTTAGTTGACCAGTTCCCCTATAGCGCATGTGTTTGGACTGTGGGGGAAACCGGAGCACCCGGAGGAAACCCACACCAACACGGGGTAGAACATGCAAACTCCACACAGAAACCATCCCTGTAAACCCTCCTGTTTTTCCCGGGACTCTCCAGTATTTTACAGTTCTATCCTGCTGTCATCCCGTAAAGCTATTGTCCCGTATCTCTCCCGCATTTTCAGTCTTTCTCTGAAGGGTGGCAATAAACATTAAAGAGCCGAGCTTCCCTATACGCAACCCATACCGCCGAACCACCAGGGGCCGCCCCTCGCTCTTAAATGTGAATCTGTTCTGTGCTTTCGCTTTGTTTAGGCATGAAAACACTTTAAAATAAATAAAAAACAGCGGGATTCCCTTCCTTATCATCACAGGTGCCGTCTCCCCTTCATATGCAATCCTCAAAACAGTCATATAGCGGTGCGTGACTGTCAGCTGACGCGCTCCATAGTGATAAATAGACGCTGTTTCCCAAACGGATTCTGTACAGGCAATTTAAAGTGTGGTGAAAGTCGTGTTTAAACAGACAGATACACATAATTAATAATAATATCATCTAAAGATGTCGATCTTAGTGGGTTTTTTCTCAAACACAGCTAATTTCCCTCTAAATGAGCATTAAAAGTCAGGAAAGCACCCGAGTGCTATTATTATAATGTTGATGTGTGCATTTCTAAAGTGACAGCTGTTATTTAATGTGATCAAATGAAAAATCATAATAAATAAGAGATTCCTCCGCTGCTCTTTAATCAGAATGTGTGAGTTATACAGTGAAGAAAAGATTAATGAGATTTAATAACTTGATTCTATTTCTTTATAATAGCTATTATTTTAATAAGCTGAGCTGTTTGCTAATGGATTTGCTGCTAATGTATACTATTTATTTTTTCTTTTGTAAATAATAATAAAACATATTACTGACCGTTTCACTGTATTTACAATATTACAGCTGCAGATGAACATACACAGTAATTTGGAGATTTTTTTGGGTGGGGGGGTTCTTTATTATGGTGGGCATATCTCTTATTTTCACATCCCAATGTTGACGGGTATGCACAGAAACACACACTGACCCAGCCGGGACTCAAACCTGCGACCTTCTTACTTTGAGGTGACTGGTACCCACTGCGCCACCGCGTCGCCTCTAAATGAACAACAGTTTGAAAAGCCAGGGGATGACAACAAACAAGGAAAAGACAATAATAATGGAATAAAACATGTAAAGGTTTGCACACATTACTACACTTCACAGCTTTCTTATCTGTCAGATTATAGAGTTTCTGTATAAAGCTTATATTGTGACGTCACAATAATAAATAAGGGCTCGCGACCCCTGTACATGTGCGCGCTCTCTCTCTCTCTCTCTCTCTCTGTGACAAAACCAAATAAAAGATTTTAACTGCATGAAGTTAATCTAAAAGAACAGAAA
>NC_079452.1:23445004-23489707 GCF_903798145.1 Danio aesculapii | reverse complement strand
GTGTTTCTGAGGTGCTGAGCAGTGTGTGTTCGTGACTCATTTGTAGAAAATCACATCATTTGTTCTCATATATCACCTTCATTTTACACCGCTACTGAGCTAACATGCTAACCACCATCAGATTTCCTGGTTCCTCTTATAAGGCCCGCCCTCACGTGACTCTCGCGAGATGTTTCTGAACAGTGTGTTGTTGTTGTTGTTGTTGTTGTTTTATTCGTTGGTATGAGGAGGAATGTGGTCAACCCATCAGCCTTTCATTTCAGCGTCCTGCGCTAGTGTATAGGGGTAATGGCACATTATAAGGTGGCTGTAAACCCTTCGCTTCTAATAGAGAGCAGGTCAAATGGTCGTCTTTGGTTTTTCCTAGGGATGCACTGATACCATTTCTTGGAACTGATCCGATCTTGATACCTAAATTCTGAGTATCGACTGATACAGATCTGATCTCGATACTGTGCCATTTTTCTATAGTTCTGCTGCTAAACTCCAGTAATATATCTACTTTAGTAAAAATAACAGACCTATAGGCCTGCTGTATATGACAGACGACCCAATCCAACTAAACATGATGCTTGCTATAAACTATAGGCTACATTATTTGAACAGTAATTATGACATTGATCTGTTGTGCTCCAGCTTATGTTTCCTTTATAATATTAAGATTTTTCTTTGAAATCTGTAATAGGCTTCCACTATTGACACTAATCATTGGTAAAACAACAAACCTTGAGAGAACAAACTTTTGGAGCAGCACATGTCACGTCTGCGCAGCCGGTGCCTGAATGAAGCGCTTGCATCACTGAGACACAGCGTGCAGCCCTCCGGTATACGGACACGTTGAGGATCTGTCCAGAGTGTTATTGAGCCTTTTCTCATTTAAAGTGTCAGACAGGCCTACTGTGTGTGTGAAGAGCAGGTAATAACCCAATCTACTCCAGTGTGTGAATGCTGGTCTACCAGACACAGAGTAACACGATTTAAAAGCAGAAATGAACTCCTTGTTGCAGGTCAAAATGAAGCCATTTAATGCTAAATGAAATGCATTTCTCCACCGATTACTGATATTAACAGGAACAAACAGGCTGGAGAGAGTTTGTGTTGTTGTGTTGTTACACACACAGTCTGGATTGTGAATGAATGATTGACGGGCGCAGTGGTGCTGAAGTAAACATGAATTAAGCACGTGAATATTCATCTGTACTTCACATTAACTGTAGAATGACTTCAGAACATTCTAGATTTGAGATTTCCTTTATATTAAGTTATATTAAGTTTGCATAATTAAGGGCGTGGCCACTTGAGTGACAGCTAGGTCTCGCTGGTCGCCGTCACTTCACCTCAGCTGAATCCGGCAGATTAGCCACTGATATCAGCATATTCACCGTATTTTTGTGTTGTTTTATGTGGCTTTACACAGTCAGCTGCCTTTTGGACATATTTCTTACAATAATCAGATGATATGGGATGCTGTGTGCATTTAATTGTGCTCACAAACCATTCACCTGGCCTCCGTTTCCCATGTGAGTAAAGTTATATACTTATATACCATCTCTATAAATGTATTTGTTTTATTTAAGATCATTTATCATTTATAATGTTATTTAGACCCGTAAAGCACTCCAGAATGTGCCAGATTGATTAGCTGTAGGCTCTAGATCAGTCATCTGAAGCGTTGTCATACAGTGTTATGCTGGAGTTCATCAATAGTCTTGCATTTACTAACACACACTATATCTGAAGTGTTTGGAAGTAATTCGCGTTTTCCTCCTGTTGAAAAACGTCATAAGAACAATGTTTAGTGGCTCACTGCATTACTACAGTGTTTTTGAAAGTCTAAACACTTTATTGATATAGTGTACAGCCAAGCACATGTGGTCAGAACACAAACGAGTCGCAGGTAATAGAGTATCAAGCGTTTTCTCCCAAAGTAAAGTCTGTCTGCCAGGTCTAAGCAAAGTGCCAGCAGGTGTCTGTAGCTCCGCCCACTCTCCGCCTCTTTGTCCTTGTTTGGTATCCCGCCGTGGGTGCGATGACGCACGAACAAAATGGCGACGGTTGGCCGCGCCTACTTGTAGCTTCTTTTGCAGCGTTCAGAAACCTATGGGTGACGTCACGGATGCTCCGTCCATATATTTTACAGTCTATGGTTTGGACGCATTTCCTTTTTCTAGGAACGCATCTGTGGCCACGCCCCTTTGCTGCGCGAGGTGTGTGCGCAGTGAACGTGTGTAACCTGGAGCGTTTGTGATCTCGCTGACCCGGATGTTGTGTTTTGTAGTCCCCATATCTGTTTGCTGTAGGCTTTGCTAAGCTAACTCTGTAAAAGCTGATGTCTCCCTTAGCATTGAAGCATCTTACAGTCACAGATGCTGTTTATGTCCACACAGCACCATTACACACCACCTACAGTTTAACACATGACATCACAGCGGACCACCGCTTCAATATTCACTCATGAACCTTTACAGTGACGCCTGCAGAGGCTCAGCACTCAGATGAAGACGTTAGCGTGATCTGTTGATCTGTATTGTGATGGGTCCTCCAGAGTCAGACTCAGAGGAACGTGTCAGTAATGAAAGAATATCAGTGGCAGAAGCAGACGACTGACGAGACTGAAGAGTGTTTCATACATCATGTCTGTTAGTGTAAACCGTGTGTGTGTGTGTGTGTGCAGGGTCGATGGATGCGCTGTTAGCGTCTCTGCAGCGGGGTCAGCAGCAGCTGCGCAGGGTTACGGTGAACAGTGACGGTGACGGCGGCGGCGATGGTGACGCCAGAAACGACCTCCTGTCAGCCATTCGTCAGGGCGTGGCTCTGAAGAAGGCTCCGCCCACCCGTGCCCCGCCCCTCAGAGACTCAGAGCTGGAGCGCAGCATCAGAGCCGCCATGATGAGGATGAAGAAGGTGTCGAATGAGTCTGAGGATGAAGAGCGCAGCGACTCGCCATCTGGAGACTGGGACAGCCAATACTAGCGCGTGTGTGTGTGTGTGTGTGTGTGTGTGTGTGTGTGTGTGTGTGTGTGTGTGTGTGTGTGAGGTGATCATTGAAGTGCCTGTACATTAGAGCGTCTGACTGAGCACCAAACACACATCTGCTCTCCCACAATGCATTGCTGTGGAGCCTCCGTTAGCCACTGTGTTCAGCTGTAGTGGAGTGTAAAGGGATGCAGCATCAGTGTGTGTTCATGACCTAATCATCCTCCAGCTCCTGACTATAACAGCCAACATCAGTCAGCTGAACAACACTGCTACAGGTGTGTGTGTGTGTGTGTGTGTGTGTGTGTGTGTGCGCGTCTCACTGCAGACAAACACCTGTACATAAACACCTGTGGGTAAACAAACCTTGCCGTGTGTGTGTGTGTGTGTGTGTGTGTGTGTGTGTGCGCGTGTGTGTGTGTGGATGATCTTCATCAGTGTGTCTCTCAGCTCTGAGTGAGCTGAATTCTCCAGCTGTTGTTTACATCTGTAAGTGCTCCGTCTTTAATCGAATGATTCATCTAGAAGAGTCGACTCAGTGGTTCAAATGAATCGCCGGGGTAATGAATCTTTAGCCATGTCGGCGTGACGTCAGTACAGAACTCAAGTCCTGCCTCAAGACGCTGTGCTCTGACGTGTGAGGGACAGCTAGTGTTGTTCTCCCCACCCAGAGCTGAGGCTGAAGAGCCGGTGGGGGAAGATTATTGCAGTAACACCTCAGCATTGTGCTGTTCCTGTCATTTCTCTGACGAGTGCTTCAGCAATCTACAGGCTTACAGCAGTGGATTCAGCAGCTGTTTGATAAAGGAAGGATCAGAAAACACTACTGATGTGTTCGCTCATTTCACGCGGACGCCATTTTAACACACGTATAAGCGATGCTGCGGTGGAAACCCAGAGATAAAGCATCAGCACTGTAAACATTACAGCACCATACTGTAGCCTACACACACCTCCAGCTGCTGCTGGGATATTCCAGTGCAGACGTGGTGTAAACATCACTGTAATATCATTCAGTTCAGTTTAATTTCATCAATTAACAGCAGATTAGGCATCAGACAACATCACAGTCTCTGTCAGAGTCATACTCAAGTGTCCTGCAGCAGGTCAGCACTGTGGGGACGCTTCTCTGCTTCAGCCTGTGTAACCCGGAGAGTGATACAACACTGCAGTCACACAGGGTATTTACAGAACTAAAG
This sequence comes from Danio aesculapii, assembly GCF_903798145.1. Lineage (NCBI taxonomy): Eukaryota > Metazoa > Chordata > Actinopteri > Cypriniformes > Danionidae > Danio > Danio aesculapii. The sequence continues at coordinate 23,485,532 of NC_079452.1, read as the reverse complement.
TTAAATTTATTACTAAATGAACACCAGCAGGACTCCTCAGAGCGGCGACTGTAGTGGTGTAAATGACATGTCTTTCCAAATGGAACAACATATTGCAGAAAACACGTACATTTAAGTGAAGCAGAGGGGTTCATCAAGGTGTTACAGTGGGCCTCTGTCTAGAGTTTAATCAATGCCATAGATGTCATCAATATGCCAATAGCTGCTCCTCTAAGAACAGGTCAGTACCTTACGCTTGTTTCTTCACTGAGCCTGGAATGGCAGGCCACAATCATAAACTGTTCTCGGCCCGGTTACACAACGGTGCTGATCAATTCTGTGTGTCGGGGCTCGAAATGAACTTTACTTTGTAGCACCGCTGCTCTCAACTACAAATATATAAGAGCACCAGAGAAAATGAATGAAGTCAAATGAACTGTGTATTAGAGGATTTATTGTGTTTGAAAACAACTTCAATTAGGACGAAACCCAGAATCATCTAACTAATGCTGTGACGGCTTAAGCTACGGTCACACCGGGCTTTGTGTGTGCGAAATTCTGTCGTGCGGCGCTGCGAAAATGGGCGGGATTAAACAAGATGATTAGACATTAAAAAAGCGAGCGATTGCTCCATGTTTTAAATTTCTGTCCAGAGAGGTCCTGTTTTGATCCTCGATTGGTCTCACGCAGTCAAATGATGCGATTTCGCAGGTCAGAGTTCACCAAGCTTGAACTTTGCACCGCAGCAACCTGCGAAACTTAACGCATGACCCCGCGTTTCCGGTCTGACGCATTCGCGTGCGTATGAATGGAAGTCTATGGAAGGAAAAGTCAAGTGTGACCGCACCTTCATTGATATTTGTGCAGTAATTCTGATAATGAATGTCTAATAATGATCAAATATTAATAATGACAATAATACTAAGATTGATATGATCACGCTGCCCTGAATGTGTCTGAATGTGTGTTATCTGCTATATAAAGTCCTTCTGTTACTTTATGAACAATTAATTTATGGTTTAAATCAAACTAAATGAAGCATTGCAGTGAGAGATATCCACTCTGCACTGTTGTTTTATACGCATGTCAGTTTAATCAATAATATTCCTGCTACAACACAAACGTAAGCTTAGAATAAATCCTTCAGTTCAGTGCTGAAAGCTGCAGAGCCGTCATCAGAAACTAAACAGAGGAATAATCCACATCTGGAGGAAGAACAGACAGGAGAAAGGAGGAGAACTCTCCTGTCACTCTTTAAAGGTTTGGGTTTGGGTCATTGTAAACGCTCCGTCTGGTTATGAGCTGATCTTCATTTCTCTGTGTTTGTGGAATAAAGCAGGCGATTCAGCCGACCCAATATATGAGCGGGGCAGAGCAGGATTCTCATGATGACCACCGGCCCAGTACAGTGAAACTGCGGGTCTCAGAACTGTAACCTCAGTAAAGGCGAGCTTCTTTTGGTGATGATGTTCAGTGTTCGATTTTACATTTAGCGGACATTTGAGCTGAACACGCAGTGAATGCAGCGCTTCCAGATTCAGGCACCTCTGAAAACACTTGATTGATCTCGGCTGGTGGATCAACATTCACCACGATCGCTCTCATCTGCGTCATTATTTGTAACTTTAGGTGGGTTTGCAGACCGGTGTACTTTACTCTCTTCAGCCGTTTGCATGTATCGCGGTAACAGAAGCCCCCTGATATCTGACAGCAGACAGCCTTCAGTGATGGACAGCTGATATGAACCAATATAGCACCAATATTAATCGTCTTCTTGCAGACGTGGCTATAAGCCCTCACGGCTGTTGCCAGCAGCAGGCCTAGGCCAGTCTTTAAATCTTGAGTCCTCCAGCCAGAGGTCTGAAAACATGCATTTCCCCATGATTTAATCTAATCAGGGTTCTTACACCTTCTCCAACTTCAAATTCCAGCAGTATTCAGGCACTTTCAGGAGGCATTTTCTGCTTTTCCAGCACCAAACAATCACGGTAGATTATGTTTATATATGCTGAATGTACTATTTCACAGTTAAATCCAGTGTGCCATTTAAAACACAATATGACATTTCAACTTGAATTGTTCAATAGTTTAGAGTATAGATTTATTGGGATAGTTCATCTTAAAATGCTGAAATAATTAATTAATAAAAGAGTTCAGTTATTGGATGAAGCATCTTATAAGTTTGGTCTCTTTCTACCTACAGTTGATGTCTTAAACAATTAGCTTAGTCAGATTTTGTTTGTGTGTAGCACCACACCTACATGATGTTCATGATATTTCATGTGCATTGCTATCCAGAATTCATGAGAAATTAAATCCTCGACACCCAGCCCGAGAATATTCTTACTGCAAATTAATGAACTGTTCCTGTGTCAACTGTTTGGAAAAGGCTTTACAGTGAATGGCTTTAGTCTTTTTCATAGCGGACTTTAACCCACTGGAAGTCTTTATCCACTCTTTGAAAAGTGTAAATGCTGGATTAACATTCACCACATGATCACGGATCAGATGTGCAGTTACTTCAGGTGGTTTGTAAAACTAACATCCGTCAGTCAGTGTTGCCAGCTATTTTCAATGAAAAGGTGCTAAGCTCTGCCCGAAGAGTCGTTAAAAGTCGCTAGATTACGTCATATGTTAATTTGCATATTACTGACGTCATCACGTCATCAGTATTTATATTTGCGCTACACAAGCATGTTAATTTAATTAAATGTACTGCCGTTTGAATACAGCATATCAGTATAGATGTGTAGCAACGTTGTGGTGTGACGTTAAGCAAACCGCGAGACGGTGTTCTTACTACTAGTATTAATATTGTTTATGGCAGTTTATCAATTCTGCCTAGCATACAGGATAAGCAGCAATTCTCTTCCTGTATTGCTTAATATTAAATATTACTCATTTATTTTTCCTTTCTATTTATTTCCTATTTATAACTTTTTATTATATATTTCACAATCTTTTAACACATACAGTACACATCTAATTATAAGCACAGTATAAAATAAAGTTTAGATTTTATTTCATATATATATATATATATATACACACTCTATATTATAATTAAACTAAAGGTTAAACAAACAAGAAAAATAAAGACAGAATCATTCAAATGTAAATATTAATAAATTAAAATGCAGACACTGGGCAGTGAAGCTCTGCACTGGTGAATACAGCAGGCCGGGGAGCGCAGCTGAAGACCAGGCGGAGTTATTAGTATGGAGAAAGCAGTCAGAGGAAGAAACAAATCCAACAGAGAATCCAGCTCAGCTCAGAGATCCACAGCGGACACAAGTCAAAATAGGCAGAGAACAAGAGAGACAGATCAGAGCTTCACACAACAGGACTACACAGGAAATGACTACTGACTAGTGTTTATATTGAAGCTTCAGACATTTAATGTAATTTAATTACATATAAAATCTCCAGTGAGTTTAATGCTTTAATAATATCATATACCAAAATCACATACAATTAAATGAATTTAGAGATACAGGGAGAGCAGGTTTGAGTTAACAGAAGTCAGAGTTACTCTCTGAATACTTCATTTATGAGAAGAGAAAGAAGAAAAGGTCCTGTAATAGTGGCGTTACTCGCTGTAAAATGGACTGTTAAACTTCGTGTCAGTGTCAATAACAGCTGTACAATATAATAATGTTTAAATCATAAGCATGATCTCTTTTCCACATTATGGATAAACTGTGTTTTAGGTAACATAACCGCATCTAATATGATAGTGAATATAGTAGAGCAGTATACTCCTTACCTCATCTAACTCTCCTCTCCATAGATCAGGAATTACAGCAACACTGATCTGAGGTGAACTCAACATCTGAACACATTCAGAAACAACATGGAGTTACTCAGAACAACAGTGAGAGGTTAAACAACAGAGTTTATGCAACTTACACACGATTAACATGACACGTGATTATCTTACACACGATTAACATGACACGTGATTATCTTACACACGATTAACATGACACGTGATTATCTTACACGCGATTAACATGACACGTGATTATCTTACACAAGATTAACATGACACGTGATTATCTTACACACGATTAACATGACGCGTGATTATCTTACACACGATTAACATGACGCGTGATTATCTTACACACGATTAACATGACACGTGATTATCTTACACACGATTAACATGACACGTGATTATCTTACACGCGATTAACATGACACGTGATTATCTTACACAAGATTAACATGACACGTGATTATCTTACACACGATTAACATGACACGTGATTATCTTACACACGATTAACATGACACGTGATTATCTTACACACGATTAACATGACACGTGATTATCTTACACACGATTAACATGACACGTGATTATCTTACACGCGATTAACATGACACGTGATTATCTTACACGCGATTAACATGACACGTGATTATCTTACACGCGATTAACATGACACGTGATTATCTTACACACGATTAACATGACGCGTGATTATCTTACACACGATTAACATGACACGTGATTATCTTAAACACGATTAACATGACACGTGATTATCTTACACACGATTAACATGACACGTGATTATCTTACACACGATTAACATGACACGTGATTATCTTACACACGATTAACATGACACGTGATTATCTTACACACGATTAACATGACACGTGATTATCTTACACACGATTAACATGACACGTGATTATCTTACACACGATTAACATGACACGTGATTATCTTACACGCGATTAACATGACACGTGATTATCTTACACAAGATTAACATGACACGTGATTATCTTACACACGATTAACATGACACGTGATTATCTTACACACGATTAACATGACACGTGATTATCTTACACACGATTAACATGACACGTGATTATCTTACACACGATTAACATGACACATGATTATCTTACACACGATTAACATGACACGTGATTATCTTACACAAGATTAACATGACACGTGATTATCTTACACATGATTAACATGACACGTGATTATCTTACACACGATTAACATGACACGTGATTATCTTACACACGATTAACATGACACGTGATTATCTTACACGCGATTAACATGACACGTGATTATCTTACACACGATTAACATGACACGTGATTATCTTACACACGATTAACATGACACGCGATTAACATGACACGTGATTATCTTACACGCGATTAACATGACACGTGATTATCTTACACGCGATTAACATGACACGTGATTATCTTACACGCGATTAACATGACACGTGATTATCTTACACGCGATTACATGACACTTGATTATCTTACAGACACGTGATTATCTTACACGCGATTAACATGACACGTGATTATCTTACACGCGATTAACATGACACGCGATTAACATGACACGTGATTATCTTACACGCGATTAACATGACACGTGATTATCTTACACGCGATTAACATGACACGTGATTATCTTACACGCGATTAACATGACACGTGATTATCTTACACGCGATTAACATGACACGTGATTATCTTACACGCGATTAACATGACACGTGATTATCTTACACGCGATTAACATGACACGTGATTATCTTACACGCGATTAACATGACACGTGATTATCTTACACGCGATTAACATGACACGTGATTATCTTACACATGATTAACATGACACGTGATTATCTTACACATGATTAACATGACACGTGATTATCTTACACATGATTAACATGACACGTGATTATCTTACACATGATTAACATGACACGTGATTATCTTACACATGATTAACATGACACGTGATTATCTTACACACGATTAACATGACACGTGATTATCTCACACACGATTAACATGACACGTGATTATCTTACACATGATTAACATGACACGTGATTATCTTACACACGATTAACATGACACGTGATTATCTTACACACGATTAACATGACACGTGATTATCTTACACAGGATTAACATGACACGTGATTATCTTACACAGGATTAACATGACACGTGATTATCTTACACAGGATTAACATGACACGTGATTATCTTACACACGATTAACATGACACGTGATTATCTTACACAGGATTAACATGACACGTGATTATCTTACACACGATTAACATGACACGTGATTATCTTACACACGATTAACATGACACGTGATTATCTTACACACGATTAACATGACACGTGATAAACATGACACGTGATTAACATGACACGTGATTAACATGACACGTGATTATCTTACACACGATTAACATGACACGTGATTATCTTACACGCGATTAACATGACACGTGATTATCTTACACGCGATTAACATGACACGTGATTATCTTACACGCGATTAACATGACACGTGATTATCTTACACGCGATTAACATGACACGTGATTATCTTACACGCGATTAACATGACACATGATTAACATGACACGTGATTATCTTACACGCGATTAACATGACACGTGATTATCTTTACACACGATTAACATGACACGTGATTATCTTACACACGATTAACATGACACGTGATTATCTTACACACGATTAACATGACACGTGATTATCTTACACACGATTAACATGACACGTGATTATCTTACACACGATTAACATGACACGTGATTATCTTACACACGATTAACATGACACGTGATTATCTTACACACGATTAACATGACACGTGATTATCTTACACGCGATTAACATGACGCGTGATTATCTTACACGCGATTAACATGACATGATTATCTTACACACGATTAACATGACACGTGATTATCTTACACACGATTAACATGACACGTGATTATCTTACACGCGATTAACATGACACGTGATTATCTTACACACGATTAACATGACACGTGATTATCTTACACGCGATTAACATGACACGTGATTATCTTACACGCGATTAACATGACACGTGATTATCTTACACGCGATTAACATGACACGTGATTATCTTACACGCGATTAACATGACACGTGATTATCTTACACGCGATTAACATGACACGTGATTATCTTACACACGATTAACATGACACATGATTATCTTACACGCGATTAACATGACACGTGATTATCTTACACGCGATTAACATGACACGTGATTATCTTACACACGATTAACATGACACGTGATTATCTTACACACGATTAACATGACACGTGATTATCTTACACGCGATTAACATGACACGTGATTATCTTACACGCGATTAACATGACACGTGATTATCTTACACGCGATTAACATGACACGTGATTATCTTTACACACGATTAAATGACCACGTGCTTATCTTACACACGATAACCATGACACGTGATTATCTTACACGCGATTAACATGACACGGATTATCTTACACGCGATTAACATGACACGTGATTATCTTACACGCGATTTAACATGACACGTGATTATCTTACACGCGATTAACATGACACGTGATTATCTTACACGCGATTAACATGACACGTGATATCTTACACGCGATTAACATGACACGTGATTATCTTACACGCGTTAACATGACACATGATTAACATGACACGTGATTATCTTACACACGATTAACATGACGCGTGATTATCTTACACACGATTAACATGACACATGATTAACATGACGCGTGATTATCTTACACGCGATTAACATGACACATGATTAACATGACACGTGATTATCTTACACACGATTAACATGACACGTGATTATCTTACACACGATTAACATGACACGTGATTATCTTACACACGATTAACATGACACGTGATTATCTTACACACGATTAACATGACACGTGATTATCTTACACGCGATTAACATGACACGTGATTATCTTACACGCGATTAACATGACACATGATTATCTTACACGCGATTAACATGACACATGATTAACATGACACGTGATTATCTTACACGCGATTAACATGACACGTGATTATCTTACACACGATTAACATGACACGTGATTATCTTACACACGATTAACATGACACGTGATTATCTTACACACGATTAACATGACACGTGATTATCTTACACGCGATTAACATGACACGTGATTATCTTACACACGATTAACATGACACGTGATTATCTTACACACGATTAACATGACACGTGATTATCTTACACGCGATTAACATGACACGTGATTATCTTACACGCGATTAACATGACACATGATTATCTTACACGCGATTAACATGACACATGATTAACATGACACGTGATTATCTTACACACGATTAACATGACACGTGATTATCTTACACACGATTAACATGACACATGATTAACATGACACATGATTATCTTACACACGATTAACATGACACGTGATTATCTTACACACGATTAACATGACACGTGATTATCTTACACACGATTAACATGACACGTGATTATCTTACACACGATTAACATGACACGTGATTATCTTACACACGATTAACATGACACGTGATTATCTTACACACGATTAACATGACACGTGATTATCTTACACACGATTAACATGACACGTGATTATCTTACACACGATTAACATGACACGTGATTATCTTACACACGATTAACATGACACGTGATTATCTTACACGCGATTAACATGACACGTGATTATCTTACACGCGATTAACATGACACATGATTAACATGACACGTGATTATCTTACACGCGATTAACATGACACGTGATTAACATGACACGTGATTATCTTACACGCGATTAACATGACACGTGATTATCTTACACACGATTAACATGACACGTGATTATCTTACACACGATTAACATGACACGTGATTATCTTACACACGATTAACATGACACATGATTAACATGACACATGATTATCTTACACACGATTAACATGACACGTGATTATCTTACACACGATTAACATGACACGTGATTATCTTACACACGATTAACATGACACGTGATTATCTTACACACGATTAACATGACACATGATTAACATGACACGTGATTATCTTACACACGATTAACATGACACGTGATTATCTTACACATGATTAACATGACACGTGATTATCTTACACGCGATTAACATGACACGTGATTATCTTACACACGATTAACATGACACGTGATTATCTTACACACGATTAACATGACACGTGATTATCTTACACATGATTAACATGACACGTGATTATCTTACACACGATTAACATGACACGTGATTATCTTACACACGATTAACATGACACATGATTAACATGACACGTGATTATCTTACACACGATTAACATGACACGTGATTATCTTACACGCGATTAACATGACACGTGATTATCTTACACACGATTAACATGACACATGATTAACATGACACGTGATTATCTTACACACGATTAACATGACACGTGATTATCTTACACAAGATTAACATGACACATGATTAACATGACACGTGATTATCTTACACACGATTAACATGACACGTGATTATCTTACACACGATTAACATGACACGTGATTATCTTACACACGATTAACATGACACGTGATTATCTTACACACGATTAACATGACACGTGATTATCTTACACGCGATTAACATGACACGTGATTATCTTACACGCGATTAACATGACACATGATTAACATGACACGTGATTATCTTACACGCGATTAACATGACACGTGATTAACATGACACGTGATTATCTTACACGCGATTAACATGACACGTGATTATCTTACACACGATTAACATGACACGTGATTATCTTACACACGATTAACATGACACGTGATTATCTTACACACGATTAACATGACACATGATTAACATGACACATGATTATCTTACACACGATTAACATGACACGTGATTATCTTACACACGATTAACATGACACGTGATTATCTTACACACGATTAACATGACACGTGATTATCTTACACACGATTAACATGACACATGATTAACATGACACGTGATTATCTTACACACGATTAACATGACACGTGATTATCTTACACATGATTAACATGACACGTGATTATCTTACACGCGATTAACATGACACGTGATTATCTTACACACGATTAACATGACACGTGATTATCTTACACACGATTAACATGACACGTGATTATCTTACACATGATTAACATGACACGTGATTATCTTACACACGATTAACATGACACGTGATTATCTTACACACGATTAACATGACACATGATTAACATGACACGTGATTATCTTACACACGATTAACATGACACGTGATTATCTTACACGCGATTAACATGACACGTGATTATCTTACACACGATTAACATGACACATGATTAACATGACACGTGATTATCTTACACACGATTAACATGACACGTGATTATCTTACACAAGATTAACATGACACATGATTAACATGACACGTGATTATCTTACACACGATTAACATGACATGTGATTATCTTACACATGATTAACATGACACGTGATTATCTTACACACGATTAACATGACACGTGATTATCTTACACACAATTAACATGACACATGATTAACATGACACGCGATTAACATGACACGTGATTATCTTACACGCGATTAACATGACACGTGATTATCTTACACGCGATTAACATGACACGTGATTATCTTACACACGATTAACATGACACGTGATTATCTGATTAAAATCCAGAAATGATCAATAGGAGATCCCCTCGATGTGGAATTAGCCTGAGCAAAGAAAAAGAGTGGATTTTCAATTTAACCATCAAAAGACCGATCGAAATATCAATTTACACTGGCAGATCTGTTTATTGATTTCAATATTAACTAAGCATATTAACATTATATACTTTAATTTATAGGGATAGATCACCCAAAACTGACTATTCTGTTATTTAGCCTCATCCTTTACTTTATCCTAACTTGTTTTACTTTTTTTCTGCTGAACAATGAAGAAGATCTATTGAATAAAGCTGGAAAACTACACAGCAAATTTGCCAGTGTACATTTTACACCACAGGTGTTGAATTTAACACTTTTCTGGTGTCTATATGAGTCCCACCAGCCAAGTGTCCAGATTACACTTTGAAAAGTGTTGAATATGTACACCTCTGCAGTGTAAAATATTTTACACTTAGAGTAAAAATACACACCACATTAAACATTTTTAACACCTGCAGGGCAAATTGTCCAGTGTACATATAACTCCTCAGGTGTTAAATTACACTCTCTTCTGGTGTATATACGAGTCCCACCAGCCCAGTGTATAAGTTACTCTTTAAAAAGTGTTGAAAATATACACTTAAGCTGAGTAAATAATTTTACACTAAGAGTGTAAAAACTATAAACTAGATATAGTGTATAGAAAATACTCCATCACCATAGCCAGGTCATATTCAGCATAAATTCTATTTTCTTTGAACTAACATGAGTAAAAGTTAACATTTTCCACACATGAAACTCATAAAGATAAGTGTATATTTAAAAATTAACACCCTGGAATAATAACAAAATGTAAATACATTCTTCTGTTAAAGCCTTATTAAAATAAGTGTTTAGCGCATAAATTAAACAATCATGGAGAAAGTTACAAAACAGAATTTATTTTCTTTAAAATACACAGCACAGGCAACATTAAATCACTTCACAGAATATGCATTTCATACCTGAAAACTTTAATTTGACATTAATGTCATTTTTTAGACAAACATTTGTCACATTGAAAAAAATGCAGTGGAAATGTTTAATATTTTACTTGTCACTGCCAAACCTAAACAAGACAACATGAGCTAAAGCCCCATTCCTGAACCAAAATGCTTTATAAAAATATAAAAGTAATTTTTGCATACAGTTGTTTAAAAAAACACATGGATTAAAACCACAGCAAAAATCATTCAAAAAGGGGGATTTCCTTGAAATTAGTAATGTTCAACAAAAGCACACTTTCAATTTCATAAGCAAGCAAAAAACGCTGTCCATCAAACAATATCAGACGTTTTACTGAGCACAGAAATAGCATCTTTCAAATCTAAACATACAGGAAAGCCTCAGCAATGTACCATCACTGAACTAAAGTGGTTCATATGAAAACGTGTACAGGAACTATATAAAAGTCATTTTCCTCCAATCCATAACTTATCTGAAGGTCGAATGGCCTAAAAAAACGCAAGGTTTCAACATTCAAAAGGGAAAACTTTTCTACAAAGCTCCTCCTTAACCTTAAAGGAGTGAAGATCTTCAACAAAGCATACAGTTTCAAATTCACATGTCAGCAAAAAATACTGACTGTCAAATGCAATAATATCAGGAATTTTACTGAACACAGGAATGTCATCTCTTAAATCTGAACAAACAAAAAGGCCTGACCGATACTCAGTTCCAAAACAAGTAATCCAAGAAAGATGATCTACATTACTTTCATTGTCAATTTGCAGTCTTTCTGCAATGAATTCACAGTCAATCAGGTCACAAAGCTGAACGCTTGTTGCAGGCCCACAGTCAATATTCTTAAATGGCTGAGATTCCCAGTGGTATGCAATACACATCTGGTGTTTTAGCGCTAAAGATTTAGTAATATTTTTGAAATTCTTCACACTTCTTTTGAAAAAGCGATGTTTCATAACGCATTCCCCACACATGAACCAGCGGGCCTATCTTCCTGATGCATCTGGAATAATGGGTCATGAAGTGGTGCTTAGGAATGAGATTCCTTGGGTAAAGTTCTTTAAACAGTGTGTGGTGTTCACAAATCAGATGCTTTAAATAAATAGTCATGCCCTCTGAGATGACTGGAGAAAAACTGTAATCTTCTGCCAGGATAAAAAGCATGAGAAAGTTTTAGATGGCGTATTAGCTCATTGACTGTACTGCAAGTCAACTTGCAAACAAAGCACCTAAACATTTTTAAGCTCTGCAGTAGTGTCCTAATTTAGAATCTTGGCTTGAAGATCCCTGACTCGAGGGCTTTCATGAGTGACACCAACATCAATGTTGTAAACCGTTGTTTGAAGAAACGTGTACATACTGTGTAAAGCAGCATCATATGAAATGCCGAACACATAATGTGCTGTGAAAAGCTCATCAAAAGCAGCCAGAGAGGACATCGCCTTGCAGGGAATGAGTTGTCCATCCACGATGATGTAATAGTCATGAATGCAATTCTTCAAAGTTCCGACTGCCAAGATGTACGGCTGTGTTGTCTGTCCTGCCCTCAGCACGTCATCGAAACTGCAACAGGACTGAAAAAATAAATAAATAAATAAAAAAAAGTGAAACAAAAATGTCAGTATTTTACAAAAGAGGGTATGATGTACATCTAAGAATTAGGGATGTACATCCCTTTAATATGCAAAATTGGACTCAAGTTTCTAGACAGTTCAAAGATTTTGATTTGAATGTTCAAGTCTGTTAAAAAGGGATGGGTCCCCCAAAATTTAGATTTCCTCTATTTACTCATCCTCAAGTTCTTTGAAACCATTGAGTTTATTTTTTCTAGTGAACACAAATTAGTGGTTTTAATAAATTCTTTTAGAACTCTGTAACTATTGATTTCCTTAGCACAATCAATGGTTACATGTTCATTCATTCCTTTTCGGCTTAGTCCCTTTATTAATCTGGTGTATAAATCTTATGTTTTACGCAGCGGATGCCCTTCTAGCTGCAACCCATCAGTGGGAAAATGATTACATGTTTACAACATTATTCAAATATCTTCTTTTGTGTTCAGCAGAAAGAAAAAAAACAAGTAAATGGTGAGTAAATGATGACAAAATTTTCAGTTTTGGGTGAACTATCCCTTTAATTGGGATGACAATGCATTGTAAAAACAGCTTATATTTATATACTTTACCCATGTTTTTCAATCATGTCTCCAACTACAGCATTCACAAGAATTCGCCTTGTAGAATCTGTGATTTTCCCAGTTGCTCTGTACTCCTGAAAAATCTTCTCCCCTGCACTTTTTTTCCCCAATACATCTTTTACAAGCTTAAAAACAAAGATAAATTGATCAAATCATTTCATAAAGCAACATTTATATAGGTTTTAATCATGTAATCTACCTCCTTGGCCTCAGTAAATTGGTCGTCAGTTCGAGGTCTTTTTGTTGAGAGAACAGAAACACAGCTGTCTGTTGGTGACACCGTTTTCATTTCACTTGAAAATTGAGAGGTTGGTGGGGCAGTAGAATCTAACAAGAAAATGAAATGTTACAAATACATAACTATTTAAAACACACATATTTGCATTTGCAGCCTTGCAAACCTTCTGTAGCCATAGAATCAACAATTGTCCAAAGTGTGTCAGGCTTTTGTTCCATAATATCAGCAAAAACATCTTCATCCACTTCAGTTCCGGTCTCGTCTGCCAAATAAATGGTATGATCTGGAGATATACCAAATTTCTCCTTGACTACACAAAATGGCATAAAATAAATAATATAATTAGGTGAATAGAAAAACAAATATTTAAATAAATTACAATTTTCCATCAGTTGTTTCATGATATCTGTTTCTAAACGTGTTTTAGGCTAAACTCATATATAGAGACATTAGCCAAAAAAAATAAAATAAAATGCCAGGTATCAAAAAAAAATGTATGAAAACTTACCTTCCCGTATGCCAATACTGGAAGCTTCATGTATCTCTTACGAGCTTGATACTGTACTTTAAACAGCATTCTGTTGATCATCTGGTTAGAAATAAAAGATATGATTATAATAGAGTTTGGTAATAAACACTAACAAACAAAAAAAGAAAAACATTTACATAAATAAATATCAATGTTCTTCAAGTCTGGTTTACCACATTTCTTTTACGACATGTAAAAGTAGACATCCAACTTTGCACATTATGGAGAGTTTAACATTCTGTGGATTCTTGCTATAGTTGGACAAGTCACAAAAAACATTAGATTCAAATCTTTGCACAAAACCGGTCTTGGTGCAGGATTTTAACTCGAAATATAATAAAAACATTGACTGGTTAGTACATTTTTCCTTCAAATGTTGATGAAAAATAATATTAGTAAATAGTAACATTAGACTTTTCCAGGAGAAAGATGATAAAACGAATATTTAATATATTATCAGTAACATTTGCAGTATTAATAAAACATTTACCACAGCAGCAGACGTCATGCACTAAATTGCTATCCTTAATGTAAAACGGTATAACTTAAAGTTAAGCTAATGATTTTGTTTTCAAGCAAAAATGGAAAGGAAAAACTTACTTTTTATTCTACTTGCTTCATGCATAGTTCGTTATTTTTCCAGCGTGACACGCAAGGCGTCGAGTCTCCGTTTGAAAAAAGGAACACTAAATCAGTGTACATTAACCCGCCTTAAAATCTTTCAAAATTATACACACTAGCTGACGGCAAACGTAAAAGAAATGCTGTTAACGGTATACATGTAAGGATACGAATTCATTCTCCACATGCCCGACCAGAATCACTTACAGATATCGTGTACCATGTGTAAAATGCTCAATAGCACATAATTTGCGACGTTAAATAATAAATTGGATTGCATTAGTTGATTCAATCACATTTAAAATAAGTTTCAACAACATACCCATACCATTTACGCACAAATGAATAAACAGACGGTAAAAATTTTGATTTTAAGCATGTGTAAAGATAGGAAAGCTGTCTAAAACTAAATTTATGAGTGACATTTTATGAGGCATTCGCAGTAACGTTAAAGGCAGAAAGCGTAACGTTACACTACTCTGCAGTACTCTCTTTGTTCAAATAAAATTACTACGTTATAATTTCGATAAAACGTACAAAACAACTCACCTGTTTTGGCATTAATGAGCGGAAAACTTGCTGCTGCCATTACCGCTCCGCTCCGTGTTGATGACTCACGAGGGGGTCCTGTATGTAAAATATACACTGAAGTGGTGTAGAATCCCGCGCCAAAAAACATTTAAAATGATTCGTGACATTAAGGTTTTACAAAAGTATTTAGGACAATTTGTGTAATTAACAAGTAGCCCAGGCGTATATATAACATTACAAATAAAAAAACTGCAGTTTGTGCTATTAAATGAGGAAAATGACGTACCTCAACACCTGATGGCTTTGTGTGGCTAATGCTGTAATGGTTCACGGGTATAGTCCCACAATCCCGGATTTTAAAGTTGCTAAACCGGCTTCTTAATTCTAAAATGTAAAAATTCCGACTCGCGTGTCTTTCGTTTGCTTTTATGTCAAGTTTCCAGCAGGAAACTGTCCAGCAGGAGCAGCCATTAATGAAAAGTTTATCGTCAAATGCGGACCGTATTGACTCAGTCACCTCAAGTTCCCGTATGTGCAATTAACGCCGATGAGGAGTATGGAAAGGCAACACCAATAATGCACACTGTTAAAGTCACAATTTAACCCACATCAGCGTTAAAAACAGTATATGTACACTTAGATTTTAACACTAAAACACTACATGAGCTTACACCAGAAATTCAACACCTCACAATTTGCTGTGTATTGACTTCCTACTATGAAAACAAATGCTCACAGAATTCAGATCATTTCTATAAAAGACTGTCTTTAGTGTTCAATAGAATAAAGTTAAAGAAACTAAGAGGTTTGGAATCACTCATTTACAGGGTTAATAATTCCTGAGCACATTTTCATATTTGAGTGAACTGACCCTTTAACAGGACACACTGACACTGCCCAGAGGTGTTCATATGAGAGGGGTCGTGTATTTGAAGTCAGCTCGTGTGTTCTGTAATAAGTGTGTCGGCTGGGATCATGTGATGAAGTATCAATAACTGACTGATCACGATCAATATGGAAAAAACTGAACTCCAAAAACATTATAGTCCAGTCGACTAAAGACAGGGGGTAGGTAAATGATCAGGAAATGCTTTATGGAGAGGTTTAACACAATGATTTTAATGTTGTCACCGTCTGGGAACGGAGTGCTGAAATGTTACTCGCTCTTAATAACTTCATTAAGGCTGTGTGTGTGTGTGTGTGTGTGTGTGTGTGTGTGTGTGTGTGTGTGTGTGTGTGATGTTGGAGCAGATTGTTGTTGAAATCGTAGGTTTGTTTGAATATTCACAATTTCCATATCTTATTCAGTAAGAAGAAATAAAGCAAGACTCACGTGATGAAGGAGTCGACGGTCTGTTGATGTTTAAACTGATTCAGCTGTGATGTTGTACAGTGGTCCTCCACGCCCCCTAAGCACAACCTAAAGCATGCGGCCCTCGTGATGTTTAAATGGCAACACTATGACATCGTTGTGACAACCTTTAGCAACAACGTAGAATCCTCAACCTTTTTGCAAGGTTGCTACGTTGAGGCAACGTTGTGTGTTTGTTGGGTTTGCAGTCATCTCTCAGACGTATTAAACTAAGACAAGTTAAGAAACTCTCACTTAAAATATCTGTGATTGTGAACAAGAAATAAACAAACGGCCAAATTAAAGTTAAAATGAAGGAGAAGCAGATCAGTTTGACTGTACAAGGGATATACCTCCACACTCCTGGTGCTAAATCATTACGCAGAGAGGTGATCTGCTGTCGGGCTGCAGGTGGGAGAGGCTGCTGTACGAGGACTGGGCCGCCTGACAGTACTCTGAGGCGGGGGAGCGGCCGGCGGCATCACCCGCAGCTCATTGAGAAGAGTAGAGACGGTGCAGTATGGACAAATGACAGTCTTAAAATCTCCAGCAACACACAAAACAGTCGCTAGATTTGTCGCTATGAGGGTCTGGAAAGTCGCTAAATTGGACTCTTTCATTCTCTCGTACTCAGACCTTTACATTACATTTTGGCGCCTGCAGCAGCTGCTGTCATTTGAAGGGAAGCGCTGACTGAGTGATTGACAGCTAATATTAACCAATCCATTTGTTCAGTTTCAGAGTAGTGGGCGGGCATTGTGGGCTTTGTTTCCGGTGAACGAATTTCAAGCCCTGCAGTTTCAAATTCAAGCAGGTTCAAGCACTTTGTCCAAAATCCAAGCACTTTTCTAACCTTGAAAACACTATATTGGAAATCAAGCATTTTCCAGGATTTCCAGCACCCGTACGAACCCTGTTTAATATGAACCCTGTTTAATATAAACCCTGTTTGATTAATGAATGAAAGAGAGCTCACTTGGCAGCAAACCAGCCGGGTAGCCAGTTTGTTTCAGCGCGCGCGTGAACACCACCTCACATGATCACTCAGGTCCTACTGTCAACATAAATAAATCTGAAATTTTGTGTCATGATGAGTCTAATATAGTGAAAGAATCAGTTCATTAACTTGAGTCTGATAAACGGCATTTAAACTGTGTGTTTGGGAGAGATAACGTTAGCTAACTAGCCATTTCCCTTAGCTGAAAATGAGCTCTGATATCCCTTTTTATTTTCCCTATTCATTCTAAACGGACCTTCGGGTCACTCAGAAGTGCTGAAGTGATAAATGTGTGTCACTTTCTCTTCCCTGATAAGAGCCAGGTACAGGACATTTCGATGTGACGCTAAGCAAAACTTCCAGGCTTCTTCCCACCGCAGCCTCGATTTCTGTTTAAAATGGCGGCCGCCTGAAATCAGCCTACAGGACTCTGTCAGAGCTTGACAGGAACTTTACAGTTTCAGCATAGTTCAGCTTTTGCCGCTGTGTGGATCAATACAGAATGTGTGTGATGGTTAACAGAGCGTGTTGAACTGCACTCCTGCATTGGGCTCTCACACACACACACACACTGACCACTTCAGCAATGATGATGAGCCGTGGTGGGACATCCTCTCTGTCTCATGCTGAACCCAGTCGACCAATCACAACAGACTGGGTCATCAGACCAATCAGCACAGATTAGCATCACGCTAAAAAGGGGTTTGGGAACAAATGAATCGCTGAAGGAATCATTTGGGAGTCGCTGTGATAATGAGGTATTCATTAGATCAGTCTGACGCTGGAGACCCCCGAAACCAAAAGCGGACCCTTTATAATGCATCATAGGAGCTCTTTAAAGTGTTCACTGTGTGAAGTGGTCTGAGGCTGCAGATCTTACAGCTTTAAGAGTCCAAATATCCAAACACAGCAGAGCTTTCAGAAATGAATCAAAAGGGAGTTTCTTTCCCACAAGATTATTTCAATATTCCACTAGGAAAACCTGTTTTCTGACCAATCAATAATCAATCAATCTATATGTGTGTGTGTGTGTGTGTCTCGATGAGGAAAAGCTCCTACATCTAAGAGCTGTAAAGAAATCTGGACTAGAAACTAGAAGCTCTTTGATAGACAGGAGCTCACACACACACACACACACACACACACACACACACAGAGCGCTGCATCAATAACAGTAGTATGAGGATTATTGATCGTCAGCAGTTCAACACTGTCAGATTTGTGTGGGATATTCTGCATTTACTCAACACAGCAGTAATCTGTCAGATCAGGAGTGTGTGTGTGTGTACTGTAACGCCTCCTCCAATACATCAAGCCGACTCTAACACACCGAGTTCACATGTCCAGAGAGGGATGCTGAGCTGGAGAAGCTGCTGTCCGGCTCACTGACGACCAGATCAGCTCTGGAGACCCCTGAACAACACTGAGGAGAACACTGGAGATCTGGCTCTGTGTGTGTGTGTGTGTGTGTGTGTGTGTGTGTGTGTGTGTGTGTGTGTGTGTGATCTCGATGGCATGTTTCTATGGGAACAGGTGTACAGTAACATCACACAGATCCTGAATATTCACATCTGGAGCTCAACACTCCAGCAATGGCCGCCGTGTGTGGGATGCTGGTCACCATGGCAACACATCCTCACACCAATCAGGCAGAGGGAGTAAAACGCCCACAGAGGAACACACACACACACACACACACACACGGTGTATCCCACAACCATTTATTGTACAATTTTGATCAACAAAATCAACAAAACTGTTTTATTTTCTTTCAGAAAGAAGAGAAAGGCTCGAGGGTCCAGTAAGGGGAGTGTGTGTGTGTGTGTGTGTGTGTGTGTGTGTGTCTGTGTGTGTGTGTGAAAGAGAGAGTGTGTTAAAGACACCAGGACACATGAAACGCTCAATAATACACCGATCATGAGGGTCAAAGCATGAAGGAATTCAGAACAGCAGGTCTGGAGTGTGAGGAGGCTTGAGCGCAGGACACACACACACACACACACACACACACACACACACACACAAACACACACACAAGAGAGGCAGAGATTATTCTAAAAAAAAAAAGCAGACGTATAAATTATCCCATCACCCACACACACACACACACACACACACCAGCAGCATGTCACAAACACAACACACACCGCACGGCTGCTGTTATCCAGCAGGTATTTGGCTCATGATTCCACTGATCAGAAGAGTATTGTCGACGCAAAACACACACACACGCACGCACGCACGCACGCACACACACACGCACACACACAACAGCAGGAGGAGGAGAGAGAAGGTGGCGCCCCCTGCTGCCACTATTGCAGGAGTCTCACCGCTGGAGGGAGAGAGAGAGAGAGAGAGAGAGAGAGAGAGAGCGCCACCTTCAGGCACTTGAGGAGTCTGCAGTTCAGCTGAGTTTGTGCATTACAGCCATACAAACAACCCTGAGATCTGGGAAACACCCACCAGTCTCTGTGTGTGTGTGTGTGTGTGTGTGTGTGTGTGTGTGTGTGTGTGTGTGTGTGTGTGTGTGTGTGTGTGTGCATGTATGTGTGTAATACTGTGTGTGAGGGTATTTGCGTGTGTGTGTGTGTGTGTGTGTGTGTGAGAGAGAGAGAGAGAGAAACTCTACACCAGCCAGCAGTAGCCCTTAACCAGCAGTCATGCAAGATCTCACACAGACACACACACACACACACACAGGATCCCAGTGAGACTGACAGAGAGTGTGTGTGTGTGTGTGTGTTCAGTTGTCGATGCCGAGTTTGGAGATGCCCTGTCGGACCTCGTGCAGCTCGTCGATCTTGCCGTCCAGCTGCTCCATCAGGAGTTTGAGCTCCGTCTTCAGGCTGTTCTGCTGCTGCTGCCGGTGCTGCGCTTCACCCTGCAGGAGCTCCACACGCTCACGCAGACCACTGCTGGAGAGCTCCGCCGCCTACACACACACACACACACACACGCAGTTAAGGTGATGAACATACGTGAATAACACTGATCAACTCTACAACACACATCAGGAGTGTGTGTGTGTGTCCACTGTTTGTTCATTAGGTGTGTGTTCTGGTCTGGATATCCATCAACAGTGTGTGTGTGTGTGTGTGTTCATTAGGTGTGTGTTCTGGTCTGATGTGAAGTGAAGCACTGGAGGACTGAACACTCAGAGCTTAAAGGGCCATGAAGCCCTCCCCCTGCTTAGGTGGGAGTGTCGAGTGGCAATAGAGGGAGGGGTTTGCATGATAAGGGGAGTGTCAGTACGTGCGGTCTGCACCACAAACACAGACGCAGGAGAGACGGAGAGTGATTTGGAGAGAGCAGCGTCTACAGCAGGTCTGAGAGCTGTGTGGAAGTGGAGGATCTCTCTCCAGCAGATCCCCCTCAGTCTCAGTATCAGTTTAACCCAGGGGTGTCCAAACTCTCTCCAGGAGGGCCGGTGTCCTGGAGAGTTTAGCTCCACCCCTAATCAAACACACCTGAACCAGCTGATCACGCTCTTACTAGATATACTGGAAACTTCCAGCAGGTGTGTTGAAGCAAGCTGGAGCTAAACTCAGCAGGACACCGGCCCTCCAGGACCGAGTCTGGACACCCCTGGTTTAACCCTTTAACACAGACACACCAGTGAATGCAGGAGACAGTGACGAGGCCAATATTACAGTAGGTTTACATGGACATCAGTAATGGAGTTATTAGCTGTAATCTAATGAAGACAACATTAAGATGAAGGTGTTTACATGAGCTGCTCTCTGGAATGTTTCCATTCATAATCCAGTTTTACATGTTACAGCACATATTTAGATGAACATCACGGTGTCTCTGTGCTATCCACATTTCCTCTGGAGACAGTTACGGCTCATCCAGAACGCTGCGGCCAGAATTCTGAGCAGAAGCAGGAGATCAGAGCACATCACAGCTGTCCTCAGGTCTCTACACTGGCTCTCAGTTACATTCAGAACAGAGTTTACAGTATTATTACTGCTCTATAAATCACTAAAGGAGCTCAATACATTACAGATATGCTCACTGAACACAAACCCTAACAGATCACTCAGATCTTCAGGATCATATCAACTAGAAACTCCAAGAGTTCAGTCAGAGCAGGGGGAATCAGCTACTAACAGCGCCCCCTGCTGCTGGAATCAGCTTCCAGAAATGATCAGATGTGCTCCAACATTAGACAGATTCACATCAGGACTGAACACACATCTGTGCAGCTGTGCCTTTACTGAATGAGCACTGCGCTACAGCCCACACATCACACTGTTGTGTTTTGCTCTGTTATATCCCGTTTAACACATTTTCATCTGCTTTAAATCCCTGTTATTCTTAGTTTTTATTCTCTTATACGTGTCCTGTTTATGTAAAGCTCTGTGGATTTTCACTGTGTATGAAATGAGCTATAGAAATACAGCTGCCTTGCCTTGGTTACAGAGTCTTGGTGATTTCTGTGTGTTTTTGGGAGAGTTGCAACGTAAAGCTCTCAGTACTGTCAGCAGACAGAAGAGATTAAGCGTGTGTAACACACACACACACACACACACACACACCAGCAGCTCATTAAGGGCGTAATGAAGAGCAGAATCCCCTCAGTAGAGTGTGACGTGTTTATATCTGCTGCTGTGGAGTGTGTCGCTCGCCTCCTCACTGCAGCTGCTGGAGTCAGCCAGACCAGCTCAACATCACCACCAGCACCATCAACCCGTCTGCGGTGGAGCATCTGACTGACCGCAGCGAGGAGGAGTGTGTGTGTGTGTGTGTTCATGCGTGATCACCTGTAGTTTGCCGTTGATGCTTTCACACTCCGCCATCAGCTGTGGGATTATCTCCGCCTGTTTGCGCAGATTCTCCAGCTCCTGCAAAACACCATCACACACACACTCACAGCTGGAGGACAGAGAGAGAGCGTGTGTGTGTGTGAGTGTGTATGTATATGTGTGTGTGTGTGTCACCTGTTGTTTGTCCTGCAGATCTGCTTCCAGCTCTTGAATTCGGACCTTGAGCTGAGCGTTCCTCTCTCGCTCCACATTCAGTTCCTTACACTGAACCTCCAGCTCTGAGATCTACACACACACACACACACACACACACACACACACACGAGAACTCACTACAGGTTAACTCGTGAACTAAAGTGTCTGGAATGGTTGTGGTGTGGCAGGTCAGAGGTCAGACAGGTGTGCTCCTCACCTTGCTGCGCAGCTGGTTGTTCTCCTCCAGGCTCCGTGTGGCCTGAGTCTTCCAGCTCTCGGCGGAGCTCTCGGCCTCCTGCAGCGCCTCCTGCAGACGGGTGCTACTCTCCCTCAGCGCCTGCAGTTCTGACTCACACTTCTTACTGCACACGCACACACACACACGCACACACACACACGACTGCTCAGTGCTAACCCAAAGTCTCTTTCAGGCAAGTCATTTCACTCGGCGGCCATCTTTGAAACTCTCGGGCAGTATGCTCAGGCATTCTGTTTGCACGGGGAAACCTCAAATTCTCCAAAACTACCAGCCAAGCTCACGATTACATTTCATATTACAAATAACCAATAAAGTTAATCTTCAACAGTCTCTTTCGTTTCATTCCTGAATGTTCACATCACACAAAATCTGCAGAAACTTGTGGTACGAGCCCCTCCCTGGAGACTTTAGAATGACCAATAGGGGATGCTCAATAGAACAGTCCACTGCAGCAGCAGCGCCCAGCAACTGCCCCGTATTCCGCCATTTTGGAGTGAAAGAGATCGGCTGTCCACTGGATCTTATTGCTGTTGCGATGGAAAGCAGCTGCTTTGTTTTTATTTATTTATTTAAAAAGTGCATTAAAGCTGAGATACAACCTGAAAGACGACAATACAACACTTACCATCACAATCAGCAGCACTTCAATAGTTTATTTTACAGACTTATAAAATGCTGTTGGACTTTTCATTCCAAAATGGCCGCCCGCGCCATCTAGTGGCTGTTTCCCAAATCGCACTTGAGTGTCGCCTCTTAGTGATTCTATGCTCTTTGCCCTCCCCGAGGAATTGTCATTCTATAGCCATCGCTGATTGGCTCCTGTACTAGAAGGCGGGCTTTATTTGCCATAAAGCGATCACTGATTGGCTCCTGTACTAGAAGGCGGGGCTTCATTCACCATTTTGACAGTTACACCTTTCCCCATTGAAAGCGATCCATGTGACATGTCTTGTGTTTTCCAGAGTCGTTGGCTGAACTTGTTTGCAGCTGTTAAATACTTTCAACACCACAGACTTCAATGAGGAACCTGAGGCCGTATCTGCAGGTCTGTAGCCTAGCCTTTCTTTATTTTAGAAAAGCAAATGGTTTGTGTGGTTATCGTGAGTGTACAGAAATCTGAACAGACCCCTTCAGTCCACATGATATATCGTGACTCTCAGTTATCCATTAGTGAAATTCAGGGCAGCAGCAGACTCCTCTGGCCAAAGCCCTTCATCACATTAGCAGTGTTGGGCCGTAGCGGCGCTACAGGTTCTGACGTCACTAGCTTAACTCCATTTCTCAGTAGCGTGGCGGTGGCGTCGCTACTTTATAAATCGAATAGTTTTTCAGTAGTGAAGTGACTTTATTAGTGAAGTAGCGCAGTAGCATTAACACAAGGTGCATTTACTGATCGCAGATCAATAAGTGACGGCACTGACATTCACTGAGCTGTGAGGCTGCTGTCTAGCCGACGACAGGAAATCCAGATGATATACGATTTCTTCTTCTTCCTGTTTTTCAGTGATCCACAACAAACTATTAGGTGCGTTACTGCCACCTCTCGCTCTGGTCTGTGACGTCGCTAACCAATTAGGCTAACAGAAGTTAGCTTGATGGAGAGATGACTGAGGGAGAGGAGGTCTAAATATATAGTGTACTGTAGTAAAGGCTGAAGTATACTAGGGTAATCACTATTAGTTCATGATAGTTACTGATGATCATTAATGAAGAGATGTAAATATATACACAATATAATGCTCATTCAGGAATATTTCCCTTTACTGTACGTTACTGTAGTATTTTAAACTGTAACAGCTGGCTTTATTGGATATTTGCTCTCATATACTATAATTAGTTTCTGTTTAATACAGCATATTATTTACAGTAAATAACTGAACTCAACAGTTCTGCCTCATCTTTCATTGACACTTTTATTGATCACCAAGAGATGATTGATCTGGATTTATATCTGATTGATTCTGCAAATGCCACAGAACTCTCCTGCACAAGTAAAGCTGTAGACTTGGTAACAGCAGTACACAGTGTTGTTGTTATACGGGCTGGTTTTGTGGTGTCTGTACTATAATCTTAACTCAAGTGATGAGAGATGCTGATGTGCTGACAGTATCAGAGCTGCTGTGAGCTCACTCCTGCTCACTATAAATGCTGGAAAATATCCATTAGAACTGTAAACATAATCAAAGAGTAATCAGATGTCATCAGCTACTCTTATAAAGGTAAAAGGTACACTGCTTATTACATTTTAAACAGAGTAATGATGTGTAATCTATAACATTCTGAAGAAACCTCCCCAACACTGCGTGCGTGCGTGCGTGCGTGCGTGTGTGTGTGTGTGTGTGTGTGTGTCACCTCTCCTCCACGGCACTCTTCAGCAGGTCGTTCTCCTCTTTCAGCGCTGCCGTCTCGGGGCCGCTGTGTGAGATCTTCTCGTCGTCGGTGCCGTTGATGCTGGACGCCTGATTCCCTGATGGAGTGTCACGACCAGACTCCTGACCAAACAAACATTCACTTTCACCAGTGTGTGTCTTAATGACGGAAACCACACACACACACACACTGCATTAATGAGCTCGTGTTCGTATCGGTGCTTCGCCTTAAACAACACAAACTCACACACTGACTGTGCGTTCACACTGAAGGCGGCGAGAGTCACACTTCCATACACTGATCTCGTATGTACAGCAGCCGCTGCAGAATATCAGCACATCTCACACACTCCTGCCCGAGTAAACCTGCGCTCCAGAGCGCAAATGATGAGCGCCTTTATCAAACTCATTTATCTATGGAGGATCTAGTGGTGTGTGTGTGTGTGTGGCTCTGCTCCACTCATCCAGTATCTTTAAAAACAGAAGAAAACATTACTGCTCATCAGTAACTCGCTGTTTCATGTGTCCCTGTCAGAAAACACAGTAAATAACATCAAACACACAGTGGGAAATCTGTGAGGGATTCAGGTTCACATCCTAATATCTGTGTTTATCTTCTGCAGTTTGAACAGCGTCCCACACATGCAGACGCGGGACCCTCTGGACGCTTCAGTGTGTGTGTGTGACTCCGGCTCGGAGTGCTCCAGCTGACTGCAGATCTCTGATATACCAGCAGATGGAGACGCATGAATGAGGTTATCTAACGCAGTAAAGCTTCCTCCTGTGGTCACGAGCCCTCATTACACTGCTCATTATTACACTGTCCTTTAGGCCTGATGAACACACTCCAGCTGTTCATCATGCAGACGCTGAGCGCTTCTAGAGCTCAGAGATATGCTCATATTAGACCGGCTCTGCAGCACTGGCCCCCTATAAACATCAGGTACATCTACACACCTACTGTACATCTACATATCTAATCCACTCAGCCCTGAGCGGCTGAGCTGCAGTGTTTGAGGAGCCCCTCACGGCCCCTGCGCTCCCTTAATGCTGGATTATTGATTATTCCCAGAATATCAGCATCACTGCAGGCGGCAGATCTGCTCATATCTGCACACACACTCTGGGTCAACACAAACGCAGAGGGCTGCATCAATCAGGGGAACCAGAGCTGGGAATACTTCCCAAACACACACACACACACACACACACACACACACACACACACACACACACACACACACACACACACACACACACAAACACACAGTTATGCGAGTATCATCCATGCTTATGTTAGTCTGTTTCTCCTCATCCTGAGGTCTCCATTATCCTGGATCCGGCCCGTATCCTGGGCAGATCTCTGCTGGGTTATTTAGGGTTAGTCTGGGTTGTTATGTGCTGTACCTGTGACTGATCGCTCGACGTCTCCATCTTGTCCTGAGACTTCTCTCTGGCCAGTTTTGCTGCTTCTTTGACCTCCAGGAACTTCTCAGCAAACTGAGAGGGCAGAGAACACATCATCAGTCCAGCGGTTCATGCCATTAATCGTCAGCATTAGCGTGAGGTGTGTGTGCTGGAGTGTGTGTGCATGAGGAGCTGATGTACTGTAAATGAGGGCCAGTCTGACTCTACAGGAGTCCCGTATGGAGGTGTCCTGAGGACTGCTGTACAGCAGAGCGCCTCTAGTGCTGTGGAGGACTCAGCTTTATTCCCTCTGTGTGTGTACTGACCCCGCCCCTCCAGCACTCTGATTGGTCAGCAGGTACACCAACACACACACACACAGCAACAAACACTGATAATGTGTGTGTATGTGAGCGAAAGTGTGTGTGAGAGTGATTGTGTATGTGTGTGTGTGTGTGTGTGTGTGTGCGCTGTCAGACCTTGGACAGCTGCTGTTCGGAGGCGAACCCGAGGCCGAACACCGTGTTGGCTCTGCTGTCGGCCCACTGCCCGAACTTCTGAGAGGTTTTAGTGAAGTTCATGTTGGGTGTGATGGTGCTGTTGATGATCACCTGCGCACACACACACACACACACACACACACACACACACACACACACACACACACACACACACACACACACACACACACACGGTATCAATTACATTTTTACAGGACAGGACAGGATAAGATAGTTAACGTGAGCAGACAGGAGCGGGATTCAACCAGCACGAAGATGAGCAAGAAATGCACCGCCATTTTGTAGTTTCCTCTTCATACGATTACAGTGTAACGCAATTAAAAAAGAACTACACTACCCAGAAGCCATTAGTGCTGGAGGGAGCTAACACCTGTGGAGAAACTGATGTGGTGAAAGAATGATTGGCCGCCAGGTGATGACAGAGCTAGTCTGGGAGTCAGAAATAGTAATGAAGTTCATGAGAGTAAAGTGTGAGGGTGCCCGCATGCCGTGTGCTGCTTGTAAAACATGCTTCATCTTAGTCAAGTACAGCGGTGCTTCAGGGACGAGCGCTCTGAAAAGTTCAGGAAAGAATAAGCCAAGCATCTTTTCATTCTTCAAGCGAGACTCACTGTCGGGTGTTAACCCCCAGGGGTCTGAGGTGATTTTGGGGTCCCTGAGATGTTTTGACATGCCCTGAACATGTGTTTTATTTATATTCAGCACACATTGAGCTACAGTAATATGGGAGAAATATTGATGAAGATGTGTGCGTTTCTTAGACAATAAATATTATGAGTGGTTAGTCAGTTTTGGAGAAGAAAATGTGGCTGAAATAAGGTCCAAAACACACACTGAATGTGCCTGAACAGGACTTTTGAGTTAGCAGTCTTACAGGCTAGAACATTCACTGCACCATTATGTGAACATTATTCTGATCTCTCATTCAAAGGAAACAGTGCAGTGATCTACAGTTTGTTAAGTCTGTTTCGGCTGATCTCAGCTGTACGTGAGAGTGACGATGGTCATGAATAATTCACACACGGAGAGACAAAAGACACTCACCACTCACCCATCAAGGGCACTGTAAAGCAATGTCCATCTGCAAAAGCTAGCCCAAACTAAAGGCTTGTATGACCATGCATATATAAGTGCACCCTCACACGTCTCTCTTCAGATTCATATGTTTAATAGGAAGCTCTACAATATTATATTAGTGCAGGAACATTAGATTAGTCAGTACTGAAGCCAAATCTGGAGCTCATCTAACAAGATAACTCACCATAACGCTCCAATAACTACAGTTAGATGTTATAGAAGAACAAGAAATACTAAATTAAAGAGGAAAAATCAAGAAGCAAAACAAATGGACAAATTTAGTGGACATATTGAAGACTGATTTTTTTTTTTTTTGCAATATTTATCTTGAAGTTAACTGTATTCATTTCTTAACTTTTAATTTCTCAATATGTTTAGAGACTAAATAGTATTTTCTACAATATAATAATTTAAAAGTATTACTCTTTATAGAATATTTGGAGTTAATATTCATTTTCAGAATGGGATGAGCACTGTATGTGCACTTATCCAGCATGCACAATAATACAGTATATTTAAAATGCTGTAATGTTGTAATAAACTCTCTCGTGCAATAATCCAGCGTTTGATAATCATTTCTGAATGACTCTGAGACACTGAAGCAGCGTAATGACAAAAGCTTCAGACATAAGAATGAATCATATTTTAAACATGAAAAACTTCAAAATAATATTTAAAGATCTTTTATATGTTTATATATTTGCCCAAATACCCGATGATGATCCCGTGAGGTTAAATGGGTCAAAATATCTATTTATTTCTGGGAATAAAAATGAAATGGTCTTGTGTTTGTTTGGGGGCAGCTTTCGTCATCACTTGTATTAAAGGCAGACATGGGAAGAGCCGGCGTGATGCTCGCTCTGCCGGGAGAATTCTATGGATCACCTAGCGAGACAACATTTGTTTTCAAAATGCGTTGGAAAGTTCACCTTGCAAGCTTTATGCAGGTATGTCTCTCTCTCTCTCTCTCTCTCTCTCTCTCTCTCTCTCTCTCTCTCTCTCTCATATATTAATGTATTCAAGCAGCGCGTGGACTCGTGGGCGTGGTCGCATTAAAACTAGACATAGCGTTGGTTTCATCCGGATTGCTTTATCAGACAATGTTTGTTTTCATCATGCACTCGCTGCATTCTAAAGTAGACACATCAAGCTTTCTGTAGAGACACGGCTCATGTCTGAGTGTTTTGTTTCTGCGGAGTTTCAGTGCGTTTTACTGACACGTTTCAGAGAACAGCGTTCACAGTTGGCGGAGAGAGAGAAGAGAGAATGCCGACACTGTGTATTATCCTTATATTGCAGAAGCACACACTTTTGTTGTTATTGTGAGTGTACACAAGAAGCAGACACCTAACAGATCCGACTGATGCATTGCTCCAATCTGCACGATCCAAACTGATCTGTCATTGAAGTTCTCTTCGGCGTTATCAGGAGAAGATGCCTCAAACACGGTCTTCCACCCCTGGGGGTCAATCCTCATCTGACCCACAAAATTGCTCGAGACCATGTTAGATTCAGTGTTTTCACCCAAACTAAACCAAATTTAATGATTTGAAACCAGAAGAATGATTGTATGGTGAGTGACGAGGACGGGAATATCTGCTGTGCACTTCTCCATCTTCTCCACTTAGTTAATGTTTAATCAGTATGTTTAAATGGAGCATGCTGCGGTTCTCCCTCATTATGCAGGAGCATATTCAATTAAAACTCTTAACATGTTAATCAAAAACCTCTTCAGTAATGAGTGAAATGCAGCATGGGAAAACTGGATGACCTGAAGACTAAGAGCAGGAGCAATATATATGAGAGCGGGACAGGAGCGGGACGGGACAGGAGAGAAAATTCACTCCCGTGTCATCCTCTAGTGTGTCTGTGTGTGTGTGTGTGTGTGTGTGTGTGTGTGTGTGTGTGTGTGTGTGTGTGTGTGTGTGTGTGTGTGTGTGTGTGTGTGTGTGTGTGTGTGTGTGTGTGTGTGTGTTATTTCTGCACACAGTGATTCTGTGACTCGTAGAGCTGATCAAAGAAACGCATGTTCAGTCAATAATTCAACATTTGTGTGTGTGTGTGTGTGTGTGTGTGTGTGTGTGTTCATTCAGCCATGCAACCTGTGTGCGGATTCAGTCAACCGTGCAACCTGAGTGTGTGTGTGTTCATTCAACCTGTGTGCATGAGTTTTCAGAATGATGGCAGCAGGTGTGTGTAAATGTGTCTCTGCTATTAACACACTAATGTGTGTGTGTGTACGTCCTCATCCATGTGCTTTCCAAGAGTGACAGCAGCAGGTGTGTGTGTGTGTGTGTGTCAGCAGGTCTGCGCTGTGACATCATCAGTGCCGCCTCCACACTGAGGGACTGATCCAAATCTCCATGGCAACATGAACCGTAAACCCTGTGCAGAGGAAGATCCTCAGAGTGTGTGTGTGTGTGTGTGTGTCCGCACATGAGAGAGAGAGAGAGAGAGAAAGACTGCTGTTTGATTAACCCTAACCCTGACTCCATCGCACACACGCACGCACATACACGCACACACACGTATCTGTCTGACCTTTGTTCCGTCCACACTGATGATGCGGTAGCTGTGGCGTGCGCTGTCGTAGAAGTAGGAGACCGTAACGGCCTGTTTACTGGCGGGAACCCAGTTCTTCTTGGTCGTGGGGTCGATCTGGAAGACATGAGCCCTGGTGGTGTAGATCGGCTGCTCCCTGCAACACACAAACACACACACACACACACAAACACACACACACACACACAAACACACACGCACACATCAGAATAAACCACACAAAAGCAGTAGCGTCAGCTCTTGAAGATCTGTAATGGAATAACACTACTGTTACTGAACACAACACTGCTGACATCCTGACGACACACACACACACACACACACACACACTGCAGTGTGTAAGGGCAGTAGTGCGGTGTGTAAGGGCAGTAGTGCGGTGTGTGAGGGCAGTAGTGCGGTGTGTGAGGGCAGCAGAGTGTTGTGTGAGGGCAGCAGAGCGGTGTGTGAGGGCAGCAGAGCGGTGAGTGAGGACAGTAGTGCAATGTGTGAGGGCAGTAGAGCGGCGTGTGAGGGCAGCGGAGCGGCGTGTGAGGGCAGCGGAGCGGCGTGTGAGGGCAGCGGAGCGGCGTGTGAGGGCAGCGGAGCGGCGTGTGAGGGCAGCAGAGTGTTGTGTGAGGGCAGTAGAGCGGCGTGTGAGGGCAGCAGAGCGGTGTGTGAGGGCAGCAGAGTGTTGTGTGAGGGCAGTAGAGCGGCGTGTGAGGGCAGCAGAGCGGCGTGTGAGGGCAGCAGAGTGTTGTTTGAGGGCAGTAGAGCGGCGTGTGAGGGCAGTAGAGCGGTGTGTGAGGGCAGTAGAACGGTGTGTGTGGACAGCAGAGCGGTGTGTGAGGGCAGTAGAGCGTAGAGCGGTGTGTGAGGGCATCAGAGTGTTGTGTGAGGGCAGCAGAGCGGCGTGTGAGGGCAGCAGAGTGTTGTGTGAGGGCAGTAGAGCGGTGTGTGAGGGCAGTAGAGCGGTGTGTGAGGGCAGTAGAGCGGTGTGTGAGGGCAGTAGTGCGGTGTGTGAGGGCAGCAGAGTGTTGTGTGAGGGCAGTAGAGCGGTGTGTGAGGGCAGTAGAACGGTGTGTGAGGGCAGTAGAGCGTTGTGTGAGGGCAGTAGAGCGTTGTGTGAGGGCAGTGGAGCGGTGTGTGAGGGCAGTGGAGCGGCGTGTGAGGGCAGCACAGCGGTATGTGAGGGCAGTAGTGCGTGTGTGAGGGCAGTAGTGCATGGGTGAGGGCAGTAGTACGGTGTGTGAGGACAGTAGTGTGGTGTGTGAGGGCAGTAGAGCGGTGTGTGAGGGCAGTAGAGCGGCGTGTGAGGGCAGCACAGCGGTGTGTGAGGGCAGTAGTGCGTGTGTGAGGTGAGGGCAGTAGTGCATGGGTGAGGGCAGTAGTGCGGTGTGTGAGGACAGTAGTGTGGTGTGTGAGGGCAGTAGAGCGGTGTGTGTGGACAGCAGAGCGGTGTGTGAGGGCAGTAGAGCGTAGAGCGGTGTGTGAGGGCAGCAGAGCGGTGTGTGAGGGCAGCAGAGCGGTGTGTGAGGGCAGCAGAGCGGTGTGTGAGGGCAGCAGAGCGGTGTGTGAGGACAGTAGAGCGGTGTGTCAGGGCAGTAGAGCGGCATGTGAGGGCAGTAGAGCGGCGTGTGAGGGCAGTAGAAGCGGCGTGTGAGGGCAGTAGAGCGGCGTGTGAGGGCAGTAGAGCGGCGTGTGAGGGCAGTAGAGCGGCGTGTGAGGGCAGTAGAGCGGCGTGTGAGGGCAGTAGCGCGGCGTGTGAGGGCAGCACAGCGGTGTGTGAGGGCAGTACTGCGTGTGTGAGGGCAGTAGTGCATGGGTGAGGGCAGTAGTGCGGTGTGTGAGGACAGTAGTGTGGTGTGTGAGGGCAGTAGAGCGGTGTGTGTGGACAGCAGAGCGGTGTGTGAGGGCAGTAGTGCGTGTGTGAGGGCAGTAGTGCGTGTGTGAGGGCAGTAGTGCGGTGTGTGAGGGCAGTAGTGCGGTGTGTGAGGGCAGTAGTGCGGTGTGTGAGGGCAGTAGAGCGTGTGTGAGGGCAGTAGAGCGGCGTGTGAGGGCAGTAGAGCGGCGTGTGAGGGCAGCACAGCGGTGTGTGAGGGCAGTAGTGCGTGTGTGAGGTGAGGGCAGTAGTGCATGGGTGAGGGCAGTAGTGCGGTGTGTGAGGACAGTAATGTGGTGTGTGAGGGCAGTAGAGCGGTGTGTGTGGACAGCAGAGCGGTGTGTGAGGGCAGTAGAGCGGTGTGTGAGGGCAGCAGAGCGGTGTGTGAGGGACAGCAGAGCGGTGTGTGAGGGACAGTAGAGCGGTGTGTCAGGGCAGTAGAGCGGCGTGTGAGGGCAGTAGAGCGGTGTGTGAGGGCAGTAAAGCAGCGTGTGAGGGCAGTAGAGCGGCGTGTCAGGGCAGTAGAGCGGCGTGTGAGGGCAGTAGAGCGGCGTGTCAGGGCAGTAGAGCGGCGTGTCAGGGCAGTAGAGCGGCGTGTCAGGGCAGTAGAGCGGCGTGTGAGGGCAGTAGAGCGGCGTGTGAGGGCAGTAGTGCGGCGTGTGAGGGCAGTAGAGCGGCGTGTGAGGGCAGTAGAGCGGCGTGTGAGGGCAGTAGAGCGGCGTGTGAGGGCAGTAGAGCGGCGTGTCAGGGCAGTAGAGCGGCGTGTCAGGGCAGTAGAGCGGCGTGTGAGGGCAGTAGTGCGGCGTGTGAGGACAGTAGAGCGGCGTGTGAGGACAGTAGAGCGGCGGGTGAGGGCAGTAGAGCGGTGTGTGAGGGCAGTAGAGCGGTGTGTGAGGGCAGTAGTGCGGCGTGTGAGGACAGTAGTGCGGCGTGTGAGGACAGTAGAGCGGCGTGTGAGGGCAGTAGAGCGGCGGGTGAGGGCAGTAGAGCGGTGTGTGAGGACAGTAGTGCGGTGTGTGAGGACAGTAGTGCGTGTGTGAGGACAGTAGTGCATGTGTGAGGACAGTAGTGTGGTGTGTGAGGGCAGTAGAGCGGTGTGTGTGGACAGCAGAGCGGTGTGTGAGGGCAGTAGAGCGTAGAGCGGTGTGTGTGGACAGTAGTGCATGTGTGAGGACAGTAGTGTGGTGTGTGAGGGCAGTAGAGCGGTGTGTGAGGGCAGTAGTGCGGTGTGTGAGGACAGTAGTGCGTGTGTGAGGACAGTAGTGCATGTGTGAGGACAGTAGTGTGGTGTGTGAGGGCAGTAGAGCGGTGTGTGTGGACAGCAGAGCGGTGTGTGAGGGCAGTAGTGCATGTGTGAGGACAGTAGTGTGGTGTGTGAGGGCAGTAGAGCGGTGTGTGTGGACAGCAGAGCGGTGTGTGAGGGCAGTAGAGCGTAGAGCGGTGTGTGTGGACAGCAGAGCGGTGTGTGAGGGCAGTAGAGCGTAGAGCGGTGTGTGAGGGCAGCAGAGCGGTGTGTGAGGGCAGCAGAGAGGTGTGTGAGGACAGTAGAGCGGTGTGTGAGGGCAGTAGAGCGGTGTGTGTGTTTCTGAGAGTATCAGAGCAGCAGTAGGAGCATCAGTTCAGCTCATTAAAGCCGTCCTCGTTTACTGTAATCTGATTTGGCTTTCACAGACGTCATGTGATGATTCCTGAGCCGCCACTGACCAACATCATCTGAGGACGCTTGTGTTCACGTCTATATCAGCAGACGCACATACCCCACGAGTGCTGATCCACATCACATTAATCTGATGGATTCTGGAAGATCATCACCATCACCATCATCATCACTGAAGACACAACATCATCATCATCATCATCATCACCTCCTGAAGGCAGATGAACGTGTGTGTGCTTCAATAAATCTCTGCTTCATCAACACTCTCAAAAATAACCTGACAAGTGTGTGTGTGTGTGTGTGTGTGTGTGTGTGCGTGTGTGTGCGTGAGATTTCCACATCATCTCAGCATAGCATCTCAAACATTCACTGAATCTCAGCTGAGTGGGTCAGGAATGCAGTTCTACCTGCACAAACGCACACACACACCTATACACACACATCTATACACACACACCCAGAGGAGCCGCACCTGAACTTTGACCTCAAAAACTCACTGGGCTGCACTGTGATTGGAGCAGAATGCATGGAGAAGGCAGGGCTGAGAAGGACACATTGCTCTGATTGGACACACAACACACACATTCCAGCTGTCAGCAGGTCAAACTGTTGCAACACACACTCATGAGCACAACACAGACACACAGCAGTTAATCACTGTGAGAAACACTGCTGACCCCGACACACACACACACACAACATTATCACATTTACATACACACACACACACACGAGAACTAAACAAAAACACACTCTTCTCACATTTATATACACACACACACACACACACACACACACACACGAGAACTACACAACACACCATCTCCACAGTGGCGGATGAGAATTCTAACAGAAATGTGATCTCTCAGCTCAGACTGACAATCCTGCTGGCCTTAATGTCTACACCCTCACATCATCACACACCAGTTACTCATTTATCTGGAACTCAGAGTCGCTCCAACACCATGCAGCTCAGTATCAGGACAGGATCGATATCTGCCTGGAGTGTGTGATCAGCGCTGAGGAGAACAGTGGAGTGTGTGATCAGCGCTGAGGAGAACAGTGGAGTGTGTCATCATTCTTAACTCTTACAGCTTCAGACACACAGATTACAGATATACAGAGTGACGATGGTTTCTCCCAGTCAGAGATTATTCACAGTGACCCATCTGACCACATTCCCCACAGCCACTCTGACTGAAACTCGGCAGCATTTCCACATGATCAGATATCAGAGATCAGACATCAGAGATCAGTCATCAGAGATCAGTCATCAGACATCAGAGATCAGCCAGCAGAGATCAGTCATCAGACGTCAGAGATCAGACATCAGAAATCAGAGATCAGTCATCAGACATCAGAGATCAGCCAGCAGAGATCAGTCATCAGACGTCAGAGATCAGTCATCAGACATCAGAGATCAGAGATCAGAGATCAAACAACAGAGATCAGTCATCAGACAGCAGGCATCAGAGATCAGACAGCAGGCATCAGAGATCAGTCATCAGACAGCAGGCATCAGAGATCAGTCATCAGAGATCAGTCATCAGACATCAGAGATCAGCCAGCAGAGATCAGTCATCAGACATCAGAGATCAGCCAGCAGAGATCAGTCATCAGACATCAGGGATCAGTCATCAGACATCAGAGATCAGACAACAGAGATCAGTCATCAGACAGCAGGCATCAGAGATCAGTAATCAGAGATCAGTCATCAGACAGCAGGCATCAGAGATCAGTCATCAGAGACCAGTCATCAGAGAGGAGGCATCAGAGATCAGCCAGCAGAGATCAGCCAGCAGAGATCAGTCTTCAGAAATCAGAGGTCAGACAACAGAGATCAGTCATCAGAGATCAGACAGCAGAGATCAGTCATCAGAAATCAGTAGTCAGACAACAGAGATCAGTCATCAAAGATCAGTAATCAGAAGTCAGAAAACAGAGATCAGTCATCAGAGATCAGACATCAGAGATCAGTCATCAGACATCAGAGATCAGCCAGCAGAGATCAGAGATCAGCCAGCAGAGATCAGTCATCAGACATCAGAGATCAGTCATCAGACATCAGAGATCAGACAACAGAGATCAGTCATCAGACAGCAGGCATCAGAGATCAGTCATCAGACAGCAGGCATCAGAGATCAGTCATCAGACAGCAGGCATCAGAGATCAGTCATCAGAGATCAGTCATCAGCCAGCAGAGATCAGTCATCAGAAATCAGAGGTCAGACAACATAGATCAGTCATCAGAGATCAGACAGCAGAGATCAGTCATCAGAAATCAGTAGTCAGACAACAGAGATCAGTCATCAAAGATCAGTAATCAGAAGTCAGAAAACAGAGATCAGTCATCAGAGATCAGAAATCAGAGATCAGTCATCAGAGATCAGTAGTCAGACAACAGAGATCAGTCATCAAAGATCAGTAATCAGAAGTCAGAAAACAGAGATCAGTCATCAGAGATCAGACATCAGAGATCAGTCATCAGAGATCAGACATCAGAGATCAGTCATCAGAGATCAGTAATCAGAAGTCAGAAAACAGAGATCAGACATCAGAGATCAGACAGCAGAGATCAGTCATCAGAGATCAGAAATCAGACAACAGAGATTAGTCAACAGAGATCAGTCATCAGAAATCAGAGGTCAGACAGCAGAGATCAGGCATGAAAGATTGGTCATAAGAGATCAGACATAAGAGATCAGATAGCAGACATCAGTGCTCAGACATCAAAGATCAGTCATCAGAGATCAGAAATCAGACAACAGAGATCAGTAATCAGGCATCAAGAGATCAGACATCAGAAATCAGACAACAGAGATCAGTCAACAGAGATCAGACATCAGAAATCAGAGGTCAGACAACAGAGATCAGTCATCAGAGATCAGACATCAGACAACAGAGATCAGTCATCAGAGATCAGACAACAGAGATCAGACATCAGAGATCAGTCAACAGAGATCAGTCATCAGAGATCAGACAACAGAGATCAGTCATCAGAGATCAGTCATCAGAGATCAGTCATCAGAAATCAGTCGTCAGACAACAGAGATCAGTCATCAAAGATCAGTAATCAGAAGTCAGAAAACAGAGATCAGTCATCAGAGATCAGACATCAGAGATCAGACATCAGAGATCAGTCATCAGAGATCAGTAATCAGAAGTCAGAAAACAGAGATCAGACATCAGAGATCAGAGATCAGCCAGCAGAGATCAGTCATCAGATGTCAGAGATCAGTCATCAGACATCAGCCAGCAGAGATCAGTCATCAAACATTAGAGATCAGTCATCAGACATCAGAGATCAGAGATCAAACAACAGAGATCAGTCATCAGACAGCAGGCATCAGAGATCAGTCATCAGACAGCAGGCATCAGAGATCAGTCATCAGAGATCAGTCATCAGACATCAGAGATCAGCCAGCAGAGATCAGTCATCAAACATTAGAGATCAGTCATCAGACAACAGAGATCAGTCATCAGAGATCAAACAACAGAGATCAAACAACAGAGATCAGACATCAGAGATCAGTCAACAGAGATCAGTTATCAGAGATCGGACATCAGACAAAAGAGATCAGTCATCAGAGATCAGAAATCAGACAACAGAGATCAGTCATCAGAAATCAGTCGTCAGACAACAGAGATCAGTCATCAAAGATCAGTAATCAGAAGTCAGAAAACAGAGATCAGTCATCAGAGATCAGACATCAGAGATCAGTAATCAGAAGTCAGAAAACAGAGATCAGACATCAGAGATCAGTCATCAGACATCAGAGATCAGACAACAGAGATCAGTCATCAGAGATCAGTCATCAGAGATCAGAAATCAGACAACAGAGATCAGTAATCAGGCATCAAGAGATCAGACAACAGAGATCAGACAACAGAGATCAGACATCAGAAATCAGAGGTCAGACAACAGAGATCAGTCATCAGAGATCAGACATCAGACAACAGAGATCAGTCATCAGAGATCAGACATCAGACAACAGAGATCAGTCATCAGAGATCAGACATCAGACAACAGAGATCAGTCATCAGAGATCGGACATCAGACAACAGAGATCAGTCATCAGAGATCAGACATCAGACAACAGAGATCAGTCATCAGAGATCAGAAATCAGACAACAGAGATCAGTCATCAGAGATCAGACAACAGAGATCAGGCATCAGAGATCAGTGATCAGACATCAGTCATCAGACAACAGACATCAGAGATCAGTCATTAGAGATCAGACATCAAAGTTCAGTAATCAGACATCAGTCATCAGAGATTGGACATTAAAGATCAGTCATCAGAGATCATTCATCAGGCATCAGAGATCAGACATCATAGATCGGACATTAAAGATCAGTCACACACACAGGCCTCCCAACAGCAGCTTGACAGTGTCAGATCAGGATCAATAAACAGTTGATTGATGTAACTGGAGATGGGCCCTGGGATCCGGCCCCTCACACACACACACGCACGCAGGCACGCACGCACGCACGCACACACACACGCACACACACACACGCACACACACACGCACGCACACACACACACACACACACACACACACACACACACACTGTCCTAAATCGACACTGAAGGGCCTTATTCAGCCAGTGCAGGGGACAGATGAGACACACACACTGCTTAGGGGTACCTTCCCAAACAGCAGAAACACACACACACACACATGCACACACACACACAGCTGATGAGCAGAATGAGGCTAATCTATACCAGCCTCAGAAACTATCAATAATCAGCGCTGAAACACACACACACACACACACAGAACAGTGAGCAGACCGTTAGACACAGACGTGCAGGCGCAGCTCAGCCCACACTGATGATCGGGTCATCAGAGACTCTCCCTGCACTCCTCCAGACCTCACGAGCTGCTCTATTCTGTGCAACACTGAAGGAGATATTTAGCAGAATGTGGGAAACCTGTAACTATTGACTTCTACAGTGTTTGTTTTACTGATGGTCCTCAGCCTTCTTCAAAATATCTGAACAGAATAAAGCAGGAGGAGAGGAGTGGAGCCACCAGAGGGAGAGCACAGGGGGAGCGGGGGGCCCTTCACATGATCTGCACCAGCCATGCCAACCTGGACATGCACTGAACATTCCGCTTCACACACACACACACACACACACACACACACACACACACACACACACACACACACACACTGATACTGTACAACTGAAACACTGAGGCTGCATTTCTAATGTGGGAGAAACTCCTCCGACCGCACTGACTGGTCCATCAGCTCGGGGTGCGCATGCGCAGAGCGGCGAGAATGACAGCTCAGCGCGGAGGACTGACTGATCTGGGGTCAGTGCTGTGAGCTAAAATCACCTGCTGTTCTCACACACACACACACGCACACACACACACACTGAGCCCCAGTCCAAGAACTTTTCCTTATGAAGGTTTTAAGCAGCTGATCTGAGGCCAGCGGACGCGAACACGAAGCGGAATTCACACACTTCCAGGCAGAATTAAGGGAATAAAGCATTACACACACACACGCGCGCGCGCGGCTCGCCTTCAGCCTTTGCTCAGCCATAAACACAGCAGTGTGTGTGTGTGTGTGTGTGTGTGTCAGACAGAGCTCACCCCATTCTCCTGTGCGCGGTTATGAAGCGTCTTTAGTTTCTGAGTCTGATCCGCATCAGTGAAGAGCCGCCGCTGAC
>NC_079452.1:23415004-23442504 GCF_903798145.1 Danio aesculapii | reverse complement strand
GTGTGTGTGTGTGAGAGCTGGTCAGTAAGTGAGTGATTTTGTGTGTGTGTGTGTGTGTGTGTGTGAGTGAGCTGGTCAGTCAGTAAGTAAGTGAGTGTGTGTGTGAGCTGGTCAGTAAGTGAGTGATTGTGTGTGTGTGTGAGTGAGCTGGTCAGTAAGTGAGTGATTTTGTGTGTGTGTGTGTGAGTGAGCTGGTCAGTAAGTGAGTGATTGTGTGTGTGTGTGAGTGAGCTGGTCAGTAAGTGAGTGATTTTGTGTGTGTGTGTGTGTGAGTGAGCTGGTCAGTAAGTGAGTGATTTTGTGTGTGTGTGTGTGAGTGAGCTGGTCAGTAAGTGAGTGATTGTGTGTGTGTGTGAGTGAGCTGGTCAGTAAGTGAGTGATTTTGTGTGTGTGTGTGTGTGAGTGAGCTGGTCAGTAAGTGAGTGATTTTGTGTGTGTGTGTGTGTGTGAGCTGGTCTCCGCTTAACTAAAGATGTTTTAAACTCTACACACTATATTTGTTTGTCCTCCTTCATGAACTGCTCAGAATAAGGCTGTGTGTGTGTGTGTGTGTGTGTGTGTGTGTGTGTTCAGAGCGCTGCGGTCACTGCACAAACAGCCTGAGTCTATGAACAGACATTATTCAGCTGGAGTGTGTGTGATGTGACGTGACTTGACAGCGCTGCGGGCCTGACTGTGTGTGTGTGTGTGTGTGTGTGTGTTTATGCTGGCGTGATATACTTCGGTAGACCTACATAGCAAAGCTTTGTACGTAGCAGCATAATCACTCACACACACACACACACACACACACACACACACACACACAGCATATATCTCCAGTAAAGCGCTGCTGTTCTCTCTTTACATGTGTCGTGCTGCTGTACGTGGCTAGTTAATGTTTAATCTATCAGTTTTAATCTATTTATTTTGTTCTAATTATGATATGTAACACATCTGTATTTGACAAGCAAGTATGAGATCTTCTAAATCTTCAGCAAATGTTTTTGGTACATCAAAACGTGCAGCTGAAGACCACCCGACAAGCTATTCCAGCAGAGACAGTGCTTACACACACACACACACACACACACACACACACACTATATATATATAGCGCATTTAAACCTCATAATTATATAGAAAATCAGGAATATAACTGAAAATGTCCAAAACAAGAACCAGCCCTTTCACCAGACTGACTACGGCTTGACGAGTGTGTGTGCGTGTGTGTGTGTGTTAATCTCAGTGTTGCTCGTCTGCGGTCAGTACAGATTCTGAAGGTAAACACACCTGTGTGTCCGGCGGTGCTCAGTACACGAGTGTGTGTGTTCCTGTAAATGTTCAGGTCAGTGTGTGTGTGTGTGTGTGTGTGTGTTTCAGTGATCTAGAATGAGGTGGATCTGCAGCTCTGTACAGTAATGATCATCTTCATCATCCTCCTCCTCCTCCTCTGCTGCACACACAGGAGCTCCGCGCTTACAGTCAGAGAAACATCTCCACATCTCTCTCTGCAGCACATCGTGACCCGCGTCAGTGTGTGTGTGTGTGTGTGTGTGTTAAAGAGTGTTATTTCGCATCACTGCTTTGTCAGTATGAGGACAGTGTTTAGTTGTGTGTGTGCTGCTGATGTTCATCTATTTTTATCCCGTAAAGCAGCATTTGGAGCCTCGGGCTCGACACACACACAGTAAAACTGGAAGGAAAAGCAGAAGCACAGAAACATCCAGCATGTGCCGGTCTGATAGGAGAGGGAGGGAGAGCGCGCGCGCGTGCGTGTGTGTGTGTGTGTGTGTTGGACTGTACCGCCGCCTAGTGGAGGGTCGGATCTCTGCATGTGTTGATCAGATTAAAGGTCAGTGCAGAAACTGATCAATCGCAGATCAATAACTCTGATCATCAGTGGGGTGTCCTGCACGCTCCCGCGTCTGACCTGAGCTGTGGAAACAGAACTGTTCACAGCGCTGGCCAACACCCTGACTATAGCCATTCATCAGAACACACACACACACACACACATCCACCCTGTGTGAGAGCAGGTGTCGTCTTCATATTTCCTGACCCTCCTGGAGTCCTGCAGTGTCCTCCTCAGCAGATAAACCGCCCTGATGATGCGAGCTGAGACTGCACCTCTCAGAGATGCAACACCTGCGTGACGTCACTGTGAGGGGCGGGGTTAGGGGTGGGCATTTAAAAGCATTGGATGCAGCTCAGATTGCACTGGAGCAGGTCTGCAGCCAGACCAGTCTCCACACATACACGCTTTATGAGTACCGTTCCCCCTCATGGCCTGATGTTAGAGCGGGTCAATATCAGAACATCACACACATGTAGAGCTGTAGACCCGCGATCGGCTCTGCTCAAGTCAGCAGTCTGATACGCGGCTCATCTACACTCAGCCGAAGCCTCGGACAGCGAGGAGCCGTTCAGCAACAGCGGCGTGGAGGATACGGCGAGTCTGCAGAGAGTGTGTGTGTGTGGGAAGATCAGTGCACCAGTGGGGAACAGTGAGTGTAGAGGTTCTGGAAACTGACCTATGGCCTCTCTGTGATGGAACCACTAGGCGTCGCTCACTCCCCAACCAGAGGCTCCTGGAGACCTTCAGCAGCAGGTGGAGGTGAGAGTCTGCAGTGTGTGTGTGTGTGTGTGTGTGCGTGCGTGTGTGTGTGTGTGTGTGTGGATAAGAGGCTGCAGTGCTGTCCTGTAAGCAAGCGTCAGTGATCTGAGCCTCGAGCGGTCACCACTGCAGACAGATGAAGAGAGGAGCTGAAGCACACTCACACACACACACACACACACACACACACACACACACTCACA
This sequence comes from Danio aesculapii, assembly GCF_903798145.1. Classification (NCBI taxonomy): domain Eukaryota; kingdom Metazoa; phylum Chordata; class Actinopteri; order Cypriniformes; family Danionidae; genus Danio; species Danio aesculapii. The sequence goes on along the minus strand of NC_079452.1, from coordinate 23,439,705 downwards.
CACACACACACACACCGCTCCATAATGACAGGCTCAGAGACTCCTGCATTCCAATGAGTTTATTCTGTAAAACTGTCGATAAACAGGGAAAGAGTTCACACAGAGCTACAAACCTGGAGAACGCCACATGAAGAGGCCATAACAGCCTAAAGCAACCGAGCGAGTGCGTGTGTGTGTGTGTGTTCATCACAGATCAAAAATAAATACAGTAATCCTCATATAAACAAAATCAGGAACAACAACGACACAAATCTGAGTTTAGAGGGACAGCAGACAGAAGAACATCAGCAGGAGGAGAAGCCATGCCACCACACACACACACACACACACACACACACACACACACACACACACACACACACACACGGAGAGTCACCACCTATAAACACGAGCGATTCCTTGAGCGCTGGGCAACAATACAGGCTCCTACCATCTACACCCAAACCAGGCCTACAGACACACACACACACACACACACACACACACACACACACACACCACTACAGCAGCTCTGATGAGCACAACACGTCACTATTGTTCTACAGTTTCCACTCGTTTCTCCTCAATGGTGTCAGGCCTGAGGACTGAAGTGCTGGAGACAGGCGCACACACACACACACACACACATGCACACTGGCACAGGCAGGTGCATGCATACACACACACTTGCGAATGCACACGCACGCACACGCACACACACACACACACACACACACAGTCTACTCATGGAGAAACAGGGAAACCTCTACCACAGCACACGACGATGAAGATCAGGGAATGAGGAGCTCCAGAAGCCTCCAAATCCAGAACAGCAGAAGGAACGAGGCTCACTGGAGTGTGTGTGTGTGTGTGTGTGTGTGTGTGTGTGTGTGTGAGCTGGATGGTCATGTGTGGAGACTGCAGGTGATCAGAGTAATAATATGCATTTACAGTATCCCAGAATCCTCCAGGAGCCGCAGGGCGTCTAATGATCCTCCCGGAGAGTCTGCGGAGAGACACAAGCACATCAGACACACACTCGCCCCCCCGCTCGCTCTCCCTGTGTGTGTGTGTGTGTGCGCGCTCAGCCTCCTCCATCATGGCTCTGCTGATCAGGCTGGCGCTGCTCTTACCCCTGGACTCGTCTTGTCTGAGGAGTTCTGGATGTTGTTGTCATGGTCACCAGCTTCTGATCCGCTCTTCTGCTCATCTTTCCCGTCCTTCTCCAGATCCTCGTCTCCGGAACCCTTCCTGCACTGCTTGGACACCTGAGAGAGGAAACAGGAAACAGCTTGAGGAAGCAAACACCTGACAGGAAACAGCTGAGCACAGAGAGGAGGCTGGCTAACCTTCACTGCACACGTCACCGTGCGGCACTGTGTTGCTAGGCAACCGCTGTTGCTAAGCAAAGGCTCAGTGAGAGCTGTGAGCCGTTCAGACTGATTTTCCAAAACACACACACACACACACACACACACACACACACACACACACACACACCTCCTACAGTGATGCAGAGGCTGAGGGCGCAGTGTTTACTGTGGTACAGCAGTCACACTGACTCTGGGTCAGCCAGCTACATCTGTCAGTCTGAGAGTGTAGCGTTATTCTGCCCCCTGCTGACCTGGAGCCTGCGCTGCACCGCTAAGTGAGTGTGTGTGTGTGTGTGTGTTCTTCTGCTACACACTCCAGTCAAGGTTCAGAACACAGATTCTGAAGCTAGAGATGACGCGGCGCTCAGAGACACGGCTGAACATCGAGTGTGTCCTCACTGCAGCATCATGAGCTACTGGATCAGGTCCAACACGCACACACGCACACACACACACACACAGCTGTCGCTAAACACCAGAATTATTTATATTAGTTATTAGACGACCCACGTCAGTGTCATTACTGGCCCATTTCCACTCACTGGTACACTACGGTACGGTACGGTTCAGGTCGGTATGGGTCACCTTTATCAGGCTGCTGTTTCCACTACCAAGGGTTCCCTTTTGGTGTGTGTGTGTGTGTGTGTGTGTGCTGTACGACAGAAAGTTTCAGACGACGTCACTTTTACTGGAGGAAATGTGTAGAGTAAAGCTGTACGGGTCGCTCACACACTCTCATATCATATGAGCAGCACTTCACACACACACACAGACGCTTCACACACATCAATACTGTACAGATGTTCATCACTGACCTCTCATCAACATGATCTGATCATAACTGCAGATCAATGACAGTGTGGAATAGCCTACTGTAACGTCTGTGATCATCTCAGATTAATGAACACACACACACCCTCACAGTCCCCGCTATGATACCAATTACAGATAAACTACACACAGCAGACATTCAGTGCTTATTTGAGTTCAGAAACAGCAGAAATATAATAGAGTCAGAGCAGAGCTGTCATCTGTGTGTGATCTTCAGCAGCACATGGAGCCTCTGTTAGAGAGGAACTCCCTCATTCAGATCAGAATAGTCCAGAAGCTGATGCTCAGAGCTCATCATGGCGCTGTGTTCATGTTTTAGGCTGCTGATGCATCTTTTGCTGCTGTTTTTTCCGGCTTCTCCTTTGTTTTTCGCTCTTCACTCTTGCGTTTGTCGGATATCAGAGCGCTTCAATGATCACGTCAGTAATATCAGCTCAACAGGTTCGTTATTTCAGATATAGACGCACGGCGAGCGCACGCGGGGAAGCCAAAACTGCTCACACTTTTAGACGGGCTGGTAACACAACAACAGGACATGGCAGAGTTTGGTCTTCTTGGCTGTGTGGCCGTTCATCAAGACAACAACAAGGTTTGTCTGAGCTCAGGTCGATCATGGCTTGTTATTGCATGCCTGTAGCCAGGGGGGGTTTGAGGGGTTCGAACGAACCACCCCCCCACGGCCAAAAGGTCCAGACTTGTCCTTTTAATTAATTTATGTAATTTAATATTATATAATATGTTTATATTCAATATATATTATAATGAAGTGTAATTTTAAATAACTCTGGCCAGTAAATCGAATCCCATAGAGCCCCAAAGCCACAACATGTGATGCGAGTGACGTGACATAACCCACTGAGAGGAAACAGTCGAATCTAGAACCGATATCCAAACTGAGTAACGCTGTGGGTCGAAAAGAGAAAGAAGGAAGAAAAGGCAGGCAGCGGCGTCATTATCGCAAAATATTGAACACATAATATTGATCAAAAAGACTTCCAAACAGGGTTAGGCAAGAGTTACTTACTTCCTAACAGATGAAAATCTGCCCCTATCCATGAGGTTCTAGGCTAACTGGCCGCATTAGCCGGGACGTCTTGTATATTTATTGACGTGTCCAGTCCATGACCTCTCTTTCCTTATCTTTGACATTATGTTTTTTAAATAACTGTCTGACGAAGGCTTTAATGGCGAGTGGAGTCCTCAGCCGTCAGATGTCCCTTCACAGCAAAAGGCGCTAATCCCGTCACGTCTGTGTTTTTGAGGCTGTTTGGTCACTTCATTCCTTTTATTCTGATCAGATATAAATACGATCCCTCAAACCACTTCAGAAGGTGATCTGGGATGCATTTCAGATGAAACTGGACAGGTCTAATCATTTATTAGACAAGATTAATATAAACAAAATAAAATCTGACCTGTTCCAGAAACACCTGTAGGTGCGCTTTTACAGCCAAAATACTAAATAAAATAAGCTGTTTACTATCAGCACAACACATGCTCTAACTTTTCATGCCTGTAGCCAGGGGGTTTCAGGTGGTTTGGAAGACCCACCCCTCACTGACAAAGGTCCAGAATTTGTCCATACATGAGCTCATTTGTCCTATTCTGACTGCTATGCCATCATAAATAATGAAAATAATCCATCGAATAAGGCTTTAAGACTGAACGCAATCATTTGCAGACTGTTGCTTCAGTGGGACTATAACCTGAAATTTTCATTCTCCTGCTTCTGCGAGTGACGTATCTCTGTACACCAATAGCGTTCAGCTGCGGGTCGAGCTCCACCTTATGGTACCCTCTGGGCCTGCAGGTGCCCTTTGCAAAGGGTGACCATAAAGTGGTACGGTACTGTTCGCTTTTAGGAACCCTCTGACAGTGGAAACAGCCATCAAAGCGTACCGAACAGACCCGAACCGTACCACTCAGTGGAAACGGGCCATGACTAGAGTCTACAGCAGCTGCTCAACCCTGATCATACACACCTGAGCTGCATCTAAAGGAGCAGCAGGTGACTAAACACAGGTGTGTGTGATCAGGCTGCACTCTGCAGGACGGCCTACATCGGCCCTACCCCCTACCCCGCCCTCACAGCAGCACGCCATCAGTGTGTGTTATGATCTCCGCTGCACATCGGTGCTGATCCAGTTCACTGTGGAGCTGCAGCGAGGACATCTCAGAGACCCGCTCAGGTACCTTGGAGGATGTGCTTTTCTTCCGCTTGGGGCCAGCTTTATCGATCTTCATCTGGGCCTCGTCCTCCTCGGCGGCGGAGTCTCCATCACTGCTGCCGTCAGCGGCGTTCCCACCCTCACACTCGGTCTCAGAGGAGCTCTGCTGCATCACCTGCACACACACACACACACACACACACACACACACACACACACACACACACACACACACACACACACACATGTGAGGTGCAGCACAGCAGACTCTCCACCCTGCTGGACTCCTGAAACTCACCTGGAAGCCGGTGAACTTGACCCCGGGGTTGTTCTCGATCTCCCACAGACCCTCATTGAAGCCTTTCCTCTTGTTGGACTTCCCGAACTTATCCTTATAGTCCTTATAGGGCAGCAGGTCTTTAGGGCCCAGAAAGGCACTAGCAAGACACACACACACACACAGTCCATCAGTAGGACACACACACACACACACAGTCCATCATAACACACACACACACGGTCCATCAGTAGCACACACACACACAGTCCATCAGTAGGACACACACACACACACACACACACAGTCCATCAGTAGCACACACACAGTCCATCAGTAGCACACACACACAGTCCATCATAACACACACACACACACACACAGTCCATCAGTAGCACACACACACACACACCACACATAATCCATCAGTAGCACACACACACACCACACATAGTCCATCAGTAACACACACACACACACACACACACACACACACCACACACAGTCCATCAGTAACACACACACACACACACACACACACACACCACACACAGTCCATCATAACACACACACACACGGTCCATCAGTAGCACACACACACACAGTCCATCATAACACACACACATGGTCCATCAGTAACACACAGATACACATCAAACACACACACACACACACACGGTCCATCAGTAACACACACACAACACCAATACAACCACACAGTCCATCAGTAACACACACACACACACGGCTTACGTTTCATGGGTGCCGAAGAAGAAGATGGGGTATTTATTAGCTGGTGGTTTCACGGCTCCTTCCGGCAGCTCATCAATCTAGAACACACACACACACACACACACGCACACACACACACAGATGATCATCAGCGTGTGGAACAACATCACTCTGACCACACACACACACACACACCTGACCCGCTGTTTAATAACACACACAGATCTCGGGGTTCAGAATGTCGGAACAGCTGATCTGGGAACAGCGGCGGGTTTAGACAAAGCGGAAGGGAAGCTGCGGAGGCCCGGTTCCACCGCGGCCCTGATGAGAACACATACACACACCCTCACGACACCGCCGAACCGGAGCGTTAGAACACAAACACACCGCTCCGCCAAAATAACGCAAAGCGCCCGAACGAGCGGATGGTTTCACAGCACCGACTAAACCCGTCCGCGGCGCCCCGCTTCTCTCCGGTACCGGTTCTGTGGCGCAGATGAGCCTCCGGAGCTCCGCGGTGTGTGTGTGCTCCGCTACCCGGCCTGCCCGCGCCGCGCTCGGCTGCCGTTCTCACTCACCCGCGCCGGCCAGTGCGGGTATCCCTTCATCTTGGCGAACACCAGATCTCCCGCCTTATATTCCCGGGGCCGAGGGCGAGCCATGCCGACACACACACGCTCTCTGTGGGGAGGAAAACTGCAGCTGATCAGCGGCTCTGGAGCTCGGCGGCGGAGGATCCAGCATCAATGTTTTGATCGCAGTTAATAAGGAAATAAATAATGAAAGCGGAGAAAGGGCCGACAAACACCTCTCCCTCTCCCTCTCCCGATCTGACCGACACTGAGCCACTCCAGCGCTGATCACCGACTGAATGATCACAGCTAATTATTACAGTTATTCCCTTTAATATAACCCAGCGTGTGGTGAACTGCAGACGCGTTTAATGCGCTGCTATTATTATTATTATTATTATATATATTATTATTATTATTATTATTATTATTATTATTATTATTATTATTATTATTATTATACAGGCGACGCCGTGGTGCAGTAGGTAGTGCTGTCGCCTCACAGCAAGAAGGTCGCTGGTTCGAGCCTTGGCTGGGTCAGTTGGCGTTTCTGTGTGGAGTTTGCATGTTCTCCCTGCGTTCGCGTGGGTTTCCTCCGGGTGCTCCGGTTTCCCCCACAGTCCAAAGACATGCGGTACAGGTGAATTGGGTTTGCTAAATTGTCCGTAGTGTGTAAATGAGTGTGTATGGATGTTTCCCAGAGATGGGTTGCGGCTGGAAGGGCATCTGCTGCGTAAAACGTGCTAAATAAGTTTGCTGTTCCTTCTGCTGCGGCGACCCTGATTAATAAAGGGACTAAGTCAAAAATTAATGATTATTATTATTATTTTTAAATTATTATTATCGTTTATTATTAATATTATTATTATCATTACATTTTACTATTATTATGTTAATATATTATTATTAATATTGTTATTTTGTTATTAATATTTTTGATATTATATTATTATTTTCTTCTTCTTCTTCTTCTTCTTATTATTATTATTATTATTATTATTATTATTTATAATAATAATGTAATTTAATGCAGGGGAAATGTGATTTAATGCAGTGCTTCTTGTACTATCTGAGACCCACTTTATATCAGATATCGCTCAGTCAGTGGAGATCGCTGATTTTGAAAGAAAACAAACCTTAAACACTGATTCTGTAATGGCACACAGTTCACCGTAAGCACTTAACCCAGCTTACTGACAAATTAAAGTCCTTCCGCATACACCCTATTTAAAGCTTTCATTCTTCTGAATATAGATGTAGAAATAATGATTAAAAGCTGCTTAATTAAAAATAAGTTAATGAAATGCCACCAAAGCCGTGTTGTAAACCGTGACGTTCCTTCAGAATAACAGGTCAAAGGCTGAGGAAAGCCTAATGTATGTTCAGTATAACACTGACGGCGTGTGTGAGTCGAGCTGTAAGCCAAATCACCTCATACCCTCAATAGTGAAATATGTAAGGGAACAGCCATTGGTAGTCATATCCAAAGCCCATAGTGGACATTCTGAAGGGCACTCAATCAATCCCATAATGCATTGCTATAACGAGTCTTCAACCCATGTACACTTAATGACTAGAGACTGACCACTAGATGACGTTCACGGCTGAATCCTATCAGTGTAAGTTTCTAAGAGTGTGCACCCTCAATCTGCACCCTTGCTCTCTAGTCAGTGCACTGATCAGGGTGGCCTCAATGACTAAATCCTCCAGTGCACTGAAGTGCTCATGAAAGTCCCACAGTGCTCTGTTGACACACACTACACCGATACGCACTGTATATGCGCCCTTAACGGAAGTGCAGAAGTACAAAATATGAATCACGTGACCCAAATCACCAAGCGGGAGACATTTTCTATGAATAACTCTTAACACGAACAAACACAGCTAGACGGGTTAGGGACATCTAGCAGACGTTAATACCGGTCTAATGGCTGAAATGATTTCGCTGTTGGGGCGGCATGGTGGCCCGGTCCCGGCTGGGTCAGTTGGTGTTTCTGTGTGGAGTTTGCATGTTCTCCCCGTGTTGGCGTGGGTTTCCTCCGGGTGCTCCGGTTTCCCCCACAGTCCAAACACATGCGCTATAGGGGAACTGATCAACTAAACTGGCCGTAGTGTGTGTGTGTGTGTGTGTGTGTGTGTGTGTGTGAGAGAATGAGTGTGTATGGGTGTTTCCCAGTGATGGGTTGCAGCTGGAAGGACATCCGTTGCATAAAACATATGCTGGATAAGTTGTCGGTTCATTCCACTGTGGCGACCTCTGATTAATAAAGGGACTAAGCTGAAAATGAATGAATGAATTTGCTGTAATGAACTTTTAAACTCAGTCAAACTAATTTAATAACTCTACCTTTTAAACATTTGGAAAACAATGGTTCCCATGCCAGACGTCTGTTTGCCGACTTTTCCTCTACTTTTAACACAATTCAACCTCACATTTGAATTAGTAGACTGCTGGAACAGTCTGACCTTAGTAATAACCTGGTGGGCTGGATCCTTAACTTTATAACTAATCCAACACAAAGTGTTAGTGAATGGATGCTTATCTGATCAAGTCTGCTCCTCAACCGGGTCCCCACAAGGATGTGTTCTTTCACCTCTGTTAAACATCCTTTACACAAACATGTGCCAGAGCAGGTGGGACAATAGAACCATTATTAAATACACAGATGACACTGTCATTGTCAGCCAACTTCATGATAGTGAAACAGGTCATGGTCCAGAACTTACTGACGTTGTCAGATGGTGTGAGGAGTCATATCTTCAGTTAAATGTCTTAAAGACAAAAGATATGATCATTGATTTTAGGAAGGCTGCTCACACACAGGTGAGCACTTCCTTTAAAACGCAGACTGTGGGAAGTGTGTGATCATACCTTGGCACGATTATTGACTCTAAACTTTCCTGTGATGAGAATTATGCAGCAGTGTGTGCACCAGCGACTGCTCTGTTTGAGAAAGTTAGATCATTTCCATATTGATAAACACATGATGATTCTGTTTTACCATGCTTCACTTGCAATCCGTTTTATCCTTTGCTTTGGTGTCATGGTTTGGGAATCTCTCTGTCAAGAATGAAAACTCACTAAATCAGATAGTTAAGGGGTCCAGTAAGCCCACCGGGGTGTCACTAGCTAATCTAGAGGCTGTGTACACCAGGCAGCTAAAGAGAATCCCAAACTCAATTTTAAGTGACCCTGCTCATCCCCTACACTCAGAGTTTCAGCGCTCCTTCTGCTCGCAGGTTTCTGGTATTGAGCTGCAGAACGAAACCATACAAAAATAGTCTGATACCAGCAGCCATTACACATTTAGATGAGGCACAGACTAAAGCAGAGGTGTTCGGTGACTTGTCTATTTTAGATTGTATTAAACATTCATTTGGGGGGGGGGGGGGGACACTTGACGTGATTATTTATTTATTCTTTATAAGTGTTTTTATGCGTATGTTGTATGTCCTAATGTTCATTTATTGTTGTTACTATGGGAGTTTTGTTGTGTGGCACTGTTATGAGATGAGGACTCTTGGCTGGAAACCAAATCTACCTTTGGGTATAAATAAAGTAACCTAACCTAACCTATATGAGACTGATCAGTTCTGCTGTTGTAGTGTAGTGAACTTAACTCATAAGTGCCCTTACTAGTGCTTCAGTTAGAGCACACCACCTACTGATGAACAAACTATAGGGAGCTGATTGAGACACAACCCATGTCGGACTATAAGATGGCATCCACAGCAGAATACAATCAATATGAGTTTCTTAAACATGAATTAATGAATTAATGTATACAGAACACACAGCTACAGGCGGCTTCATTAACTGAAAGGTTGAAGGGTGCGACTGATGGGGAAGATTGTTTTGCAAGGATAACTCTGATCACACAATGGCAATAACAGAGGAGGAGAACAACCATAGACACATAGGCGGAGCGTGTGTAAGGCTGGGGAAGGCTTAGCCTCCTCCGGGCCAGAGATCACGGAGATAGCAGCAAATACATAACTGCATTGGAAACATGTAACGGGTGCAGGGCGCAATATAAATGTAATGTTGATGATTAACAGAACACTCTAGTTATTGTACGTTTGTCAATCAAATTCAAAGTCCCCCTCTGCACAATAATGGAACTGTCCAACTCTCATGAGCGCTGTTTTTGACTGGAGTTGGCAGCTGCTCTGAAAACCAAACCAAAAGTGCTGGCCAGTGGACTATTCTGATTTGCTGCTCAAGGACATCAGTAATGAAATGACAAATGAGTAATACAGAGGGGTATCATAATGTATTATTCTGGTTTAACTTGTGTTCAGCATTAAATGAAATGCCTTATTTTGGTAGTTGTAACGTGGTAGTCTAGCCTAGTGTAGTAATCTTGTTTAGGAGATCGAGATTTACATTTTAAAGGTCTGAGAAATATAACAGGGCATATGTTGAACTTTGTGCAGTGTTGGGGAAAAGTAGTAGGCCTACATTATAAGCTAAAGTCACTGAAAAAGGTAAATGCCTTACTTAGTTACTTTATAGGGAAAGTAATGTGAAAGCATGTGTTATTTATTTATTTATATGTGTTTTTTAAGAGAAGCTCTTAACACTGCTTGTGTTAACACTGCTAGGTTCTTAAGCAATAAACATCATTTTTCATAAATGGGCTTAATTCAGTATACTTCACTTTATTTCATCAAATGTAGGCCTGTAGATTATTTGGTTACTTTTGAAGATTCTTCACCCGTCATCATTACTGATCTGTATGCTCCACCTCCTGCCGGATTATGATTTAGCATTTTAATTTTGCGAAGCGTTTACAGGGGTGATTAATGCAGCATAATGCCACAAGATCCTATAGGCACTGAGGCCCACCCTCCCTATTTACATTTACATTTACATTTAGTCATTTAGCAGACGCTTTTATCCAAAGCGACTTACAAATGAGGACAAGGAAGCAATTTACACAACTATAAGAGCAGCAGTGAACAAGTGCTATAGACAAGTTTCAGGCGTGTAAAAGTCTAAGAAGCAAAACATTAGTAGAAATTTTTTTTTTTTTTTTTTTTTTTTTTAGAGAGAGAGAGAGAGAGAAAGAGGGCTCAGTTAGTGGTATAGCCAGAGAGGCAGTTGCAGATTAGGAAGTAAAGTGGAGACTAAACAGTTGCGTTTTTAGTCGTTTCTTGAAGACAGCAAGTGACTCGGCTGTTCTGATGCAGTTAGGGAGTTCATTCCACCAACTGGGCAGATTGAATGTGAGAGTTCGGGAAAGTGATTTCTTCCCTCTTCGGGATGGAACAACGAGGCGACGTTCATTCACAGAACGCAAGTTTCTGGAGGGCACATATATCTGCAGAAGTGAGAGCAGGTACGAAGGAGCACAGCTAGAGGTCACTTTGTAAGCAAACATCAGAGCTTTGAATTTGATGCGCGTAGCAACTGGAAGCCAGTGCAAACGGGTGAGTAGCGGAGTGACATGTGCTCTTTTGGGTTCATCAAAGACCACTCGTGCTGCTGCGTTCTGAAGCAGCTGAAGAGGTTTGATAGAGTTAGCTGGTAGCCCGGCTAGCAGAGAGTTGCAATAGTCCAGTTTGGAGAGGACAAGAGCTTGAACAATGAGTTGAGCTGTATGTTCAGATAGGAAGGGTCGGACCTTTCTGATGTTGTAGAGTGCGAATCTGCAAGATCGGGCAGTTCTAGAAATGTGGTCAGAGAAGTTCAGTTGGTCATCAATCGTTACTCCAAGGCTTTTTACCATTTTGGATGCAGTGATGGTTGCTCCATCCATCTGGATTGAAAAGTTATGGTGAAGAGTCGGGTTGGCAGAAACTTCAAGCATTTCCGTTTTCATGAGGTTAAGCTGGAGATGATGATCTTTCATCCAGAGTAAAATGTCTGACAGGCAGGCTGAAATGCGAGCTGGAACCGAGGGATCATCAGGGTGGAAAGAGAGGTATAGCTGGGTATCATCAGCATAGCAGTGGTAGGAAAATCCATGTTTCTGGATGACTGATCCTAAAGATGCCGTGTAGATAGAGAAGAGAAGTGGTCCAAGCACAGAGCCCTGAGGTACCCCAGTGTATAGATGCTGTAGGTTGGACACCTCTCCCCTCCACGACACCCTGAATGACCTGTCCGAGAGGTAGGAACTGAACCATTGAATAACAGTGCCTGCGACGCCCAGTGACTCAAGCGTAGATAGCAGGATCTGGTGGTTTACAGTGTCAAAAGCAGCTGATAAATCCAGCAAGATGAGGACAGATGATTTAGAGTCTGCTTTAGCCAGTCTGAGGTCCTCCACGACCGAGAGCAGAGCAGTCTCAGTTGAGTGGCCTTTCCTAAAGCCAGATTGCTTGTTGTCCATGAGGTTGTTATGAGTAAGAAAGTCCAGGACTTGATTGAACACTACTTTCTCCAAAATCTTGGCCATGAATGGAAGCAGGGATACCGGTCGGTAGTTTTCAAGTAGCGTTTGATCCAGGTTGGGTTTCTTTAGCAGAGGGGTTACCCTAGCCTGCTTAAATGAAGTAGGGAATAGACCAGAGTCAAGAGATGTGTTAATTATGTGAGTCAGTGTTGGTATGACTGCAGGAGAAATGGCTTGCAAGAGATGAGAGGGAATGGGATCAAGCGAACAGGTGGTTGCATGGCTTGATAGCACGAGATTGGACACCTCAGACTCAGAGAGCTGGGAGAAAGAGGTGAGTGTGTGTGGTGTTGGTGGTGTATCTTGCGTGTTTGTTGTAGGTGCAGCAAATTGAGCACTGATTTTTGCAGTTTTGGTATAAAAGAATGTAGCAAAGTCATCAGTAGTGAGTGTGGAGGATGCGGGTGGAGGAGGAGGATAGAGGAGGGAGGAAAATGTTTTAAAAAGCAAGCGAGGATTGGTGGCACTGTTGACTTTCTGACGGAAGTATGTCTGCTTTGCAGAAGTAACCTCAGCCGAGAAAGAAGACAGAAGAGTTTGGTATGTTATGAGCTGTTCAGGATTTTTTGTTTTTCGCCAAATTCTCTCAGCAGCCCGAAGTTTAGAGCGATGCTCACGGAGAACATCAGAGAGCCAGGGTGCAGGAGGACTGGCTCGGGTTGGTCTGGATGTCAGAGGGCATAGTCTGTCTAGACATGATGTTAGCGTGGAGTATTTAGGTTCACTCATGTGACTGTAATATTTTAAGGAATCTAATTAAATAATTGAATGTGTGTGTTGAATAGGAGACATTTGTTGATAGGCGGTGCTTTTGTGGAAACCTCTTCTTGGTCGGTCACAAATCTTTTTAAATGCATTATAGGGCAGCGCACATCTTAGCCTTACCCTGGAGTTTGTTCAACCTCCGCCTATGCATAGACAGAAAGAAAGACAGAGGGAGTAGTTGGATATGACAAACCCCACCATTAAATTTAGGGGCAAATAAAAACACATTACTCAGTAAATAAGTTTAAGGCTTTAAAATGATGTACAGGTTTGTTTTTTCATTGTATTATTGCTTGTTTTTTTTTTTTCATTTAAAGCTGTGACCCTTTGATTTCCATCTTAAAATGAGTAAGAGGCAGGCGGTTGTTCAGTGTCACAGAATGACAACAGGAGTCTGACTTTACACATAAATGTAAGTGTAGCATGATAGTCAGCAACGTTTCTTAATCTCTAATCTTCACACAGTGTCCTTACTGGTGGTGTGTGTGGAGAGTAGCCCATATTAGATCATATTGAAGAACATAAGCACATATTATATTTCACTGCTACATTTTAATGCATGAATAGATTTATTTAATTGACAAGTTAAACAACGCATGAGGCTTTTATTTGTTAACACTGAAGGCTTCTGGCTGGTGTATTTTAAATGAGCACTAGATGGTGCTGTCCTCAACACTCAACAGCTTTCAGTCTTTTCCCGGAACAGAAAGAGGAAGAAAAGCTCCATTTCCACCTATAGAGCGGGATTTCATTATATTTCATTTGTGTATCTAGAGTCCTGAGTGTTCCTGAGTCCCGAACTGAGCCAGAGCAGAATATTGGGCAAATAAAGACATTTTAATTTGAATAAAGACAGTGTCCAGTATTCACCAGGACATGTCCCAGATAGCAGACCTAAGGTAAATCAGCATTGAATAAATGTCAAAACATCAACCTAACTATCACTGAAACAACATTAAAAGTCATCACTGATTTTAGCCAGTTTTGCACCCTGAAATAATGTTAATTCAATGATGGTAAATCGATCAAAATGGTCACTAAATCAGCATTTATTCAGCTAAAATTAGATCAGTATTTACACTGAAACCAACACTGAATAAGTGTTAAATCATCAACCACACTACCATACAACTAATGTTCAACTTAAAGGTGATTTTTAGCCAGTTTTGCATCCTGAAATAATGTTATTACAAAGATGCTAAATAGATTAAAACCCAATCAAAATCCGTATTTGTTCAACTAAAATTAAAACAATATTTACATGGGAAAACCACTGAAACAACACCAGTTCAGTGCTGCTTTCAGTACAGTATGATTTTATTCCAATGAATGTTGCCTCCTTTCAATCAGAGACCACTGGGCTGAAAAGAAGAAAACTAAAGCAAGGGCGTAGGTTTGCTCTGGACATTGGTGGGGACGGGTGAATGAAACGCCCCCGTATATATAATTATTAGCAAGCATGCATACATATATATGCTATTAATTATATAACTGCTATAAAATATATTGTTAATTAATCATCTCTTCACACAATTTATTAAATTAAATAAACAGTCAGGCCCATAGCCAAGGGTGGTTAGAAAGACCAAAAGTTGGTTATTCATATTTGTCATTTTTTTATTATTCAAACGGATCAATTCTGACTGAGGAAAGTTGAATGTGCTGGCCAGTTTATTTACCTACAGCCTTCAGTTTTTAATTTAAAACAAGTTATAATAGATTTCTTAAAAAATAAAAATGTAATGATAGATGATAATAAATTTGTATTTTAAAAATAAGTATCTCTTCTATATTTATTTATTCAAAATTTCATTAGTTATAAAACTGTAATATAAAACTTACAGTTTAAATGCACATTTGTAAATAAACTAATTTAACTTTAACTTAAAATAATGTGGGAAGCATTTCTGGAACATTTTTGGAACATTAAAAAGTGTGGTTATGATAATTAACCAACAAGCTAATCCAGCTAAAATTAGTTCCTAATATCTCACTAAAATGTAATATTTATACCTCATTATTAAATAGAAAATCAGGCCAATAACTGCAAAAAGGATCAGTTTTCAGAAAAAAAATAACAACCATCCCTTTCCATAAGCTGGTTATGGTCAGATAGTGTAATGCTAAAAGAATGTTTATTAACTGATAAAGAGAGTTTAATAAAGACTTCTGTTTATTTTACATTTACATTTAGTCATTTAGCAGACGCTTTTATCCAAAGCAACTTACAAATGAGGACAAGGAAGCAATTTACACAACTATAAGAGCAGCAGTGAACAAGTGCTATAGACTTTACACACCTGAAACTTGTCTAAGAAGCTAAGCATTAGTAATGTATATATATATATATTTTTTTTCCCTTGGGATAGTACAGTTTGTGGTATAGCCAGAGAGGCAGTTACAGATTAGGAGGAAAAGTGGAGACTAAACAGTTGCGTTTTTAGTCGTTTCTTGAAGACAGCAAGTGACTCGGCTGTTCTGATGTAGTTGGGGAGTTCATTCCACCAACTGGGCAGATTGAATGTGAGAGTTCGGGAAAGTGATTTCTTCCCTCTTCGGGATGGAACAACGAGGCGACGTTCATTCACAGAACGCAAGTTTCTGGAGGGCACATATATCTGCAGAAGTGAGAGCAGATAAGAAGGAGCAAAGCCAGAGGTCACTTTGTAAGCAAACATCAGAGCTTTGAATTTGATGCGAGCAGCAACTGGCAGCCAGTGCAAACGGGTGAGTAGCGGAGTGACATGTGCTCTTTTGGGTTCATCAAAGACCACTCGTGCTGCTGCGTTCTGAAGCAGCTGAAGAGGTTTGATAGAACTAGCTGGTAGCCCGGCTAGCAGAGAGTTGCAATAGTCCAGTTTGGAGAGGACAAGAGCTTGAACAATGAGTTGAGCTGTATGTTCAGATAGGAAGGGTCGGACCTTTCTGATGTTGTAGAGTGCGAATCTGCAAGATCGAGCAGTTCTAGAAATGTGCTCAGAGAAGTTCAGTTGGTCATCAATCGTTACTCCAAGGCTTTTGACCATTTTGGATGCAGTGATGGTTGCTTTGTCCATCTGGATTGAGAAGTTATGGTGAAGAGTCGGGTTGGCAGAAACTTCAAGCATTTCCGTTTTCATGAGGTTAAGCTGGAGATGATGATCTTTCATCCAGTGTGAAATGTCTGACAGGCAGGCTGAAATGCGAGCTGGAACTGAGGGATCATCAGGGTGAAAAGAGAGGTATAGCTGGGTATCATCAGCATAGCAGTGGTAGGAAAATCCATGTTTCTGGATGACTGATCCTAAAGATGTCGTGTAGATAGAGAAGAGAAGTGGCCCAAGAACAGAGCCCTGAGGTACCCCAGTGTTTAGATGCTGTAGGTTGGACACCTCTCCCCTCCACGACACCCTGAATGACCTGTCAGAGAGGTAGGAACTGAACCATTGAATAACAGTGCCTGCGACGCCCAGTGACTCCAGCGTAGATAGCAGGATCTGGTGGTTTACAGTGTCAAAAGCAGCTGATAAATCCAGCAAGATGAGGACAGATGATTTAGAGTCTGCTTTAGCCAGTCTGAGGTCCTCCACGACCGAGAGCAGAGCAGTCTCAGTTGAGTGGCCTTTCTTAAAGCCAGATTGCTTGTTGTCCATGAGGTTGTTATGAGTAAGAAAGTCCAGGACTTGATTGAACACTACTTTCTCCAAAATCTTGGCCATGAATGGAAGCAGGGATACCGGTCGGTAGTTTTCAAGTAGCGTTTGATCCAGGTTGGGTTTCTTTAGCAGTGGGGTTACCCTAGCCTGCTTAAATGAAGTAGGGAATAGACCAGAGTCAAGAGATGTGTTAATTATGTGAGTCAGTGTTGGTATGACTGCAGGAGAAATGGCTTGCAAGAGATGAGAGGGAATGGGATCTAGCGGACAGGTGGTTGCATGGCTTGATAGCACGAGATTGGACACCTCAGACTCAGAGAGCTGGGAGAAAGAGGTGAGTGTGTGTGGTGTTGGTGGTGTATCTTGCGTGTTTGTTGTAGGTGCAGCAAATTGAGCACTGATTTTTGCAGTTTTGGTATAAAAGAATGTAGCAAAGTCATCAGTAGTGAGTGTGGAGGATGCGGGTGGAGGAGGAGGGTGAAGGAGGGAGGAAAATGTTTTAAAAAGCAAGCGAGGATTGGTGGCACTGTTGACTTTCTGACGGAAGTATGTCTGCTTCGCAGAAGTAACCTCAGCCGAGAAAGAAGACAGAAGAGTTTGGTATGTTATGAGCTGTTCAGGATTTTTAGTTTTTCGCCAAATTCTCTCAGCAGCCCGAAGTTTAGAGCGATGCTCACGGAGAACATCAGAGAGCCAGGGTGCAGGAGGACTGGCTCGGGCTGGCCTGGAGTGCAAATTTTAGCCACAGTGCAAACGAAACATGTCTCATATATCAGTATTATGCCTATACCAGGCTGTATTTTTTCTGATAAACTGTTTTAACCGAAATTGGACATGCTACTCTGAGAGATTAAAGATCTGGCAGGGGTCATATACTTTTACATTTAGCTGTTTATGCTGCAGTTAGTTTTCAGGCCATATTATTCACTATATCAGCCTGTATAACGATAGACTGTGCGTTAAAGCGGGGAAAAATTATTATCATGATGGACTCATTCAGTAGCGAACTTGCGTTTGTGTGACTTTTTGTTAAAAAAAACCTAATGACTACCACTGCGTTTGGTGCTGCTTGTATTAAACGCAACCACACCCCCTCACATGACAGGCAGGGACAAGCACAGCCAATCAAAATGTCCATATGTGTTTTGGGGGCGGGAGGACTCGAGGAGAGAACTTCATTTAACCCTTTCTGCACGTCTAAGTTAACACTGACAGCGCGATTTATTTTAGGCACATTAAATTATTGGTGGGGACACGTCCCCTCCGTCCACCCTAAATCTACGCCCCTAAACTAAAGCATATAGCTCTCTCTCTCTCTCTCTCTCTCAAGAAAAAAAAAACAAAAAACATTTTTACTAATGCTTTGCTTCTTAGACTTTACACACCTGAAACTTGTCTATAGCACTTGCTTTGGATAAAAGCATCTGCTAAATGACTAAATGTAAATGTAAATGTACATTGCAAACAATCTGTTAACTCGACTTATAAAACCTAGTTCATTTTTTTGTGTTTGCTCTACCTACAGTATTTAGAAAAGTTCAGCCAACTAAACCAATAAGTTCAGCAAAATTCATGAAGAAAAAGGTGAAGTTTTGGAAAAATGTTAGTTGAACTTTTGTAATTAAGTAAAACTCTAAACAATCCACACAAAAATTAATCATCCAGTCTGTCTGCGTTCCTTAGTTCAGGAAGCTTTGGATGGGGGTCTGAAGGGAGGGTAGGGTGTGCGATTTCAGTGCTCTCCATCATTTAAGACGCCTGTGGGATAAAACACCCACATCAGCCCAGTTACTTTCTTTAGTTTGAATACATGTTAACCAGATTAACTGATTCAAAAGGTGATTCAGAATTAACTGAAGCAAACGTGTCCACGTAAACACACTTAGTGAACATACAGCTATCAATAATTGGTTTTGCCAAATAATAAAAATAAAAGCATCAATATTCAACAAAAAACCTGAACATTTGACCTCTTAAACTTGGAAGTTTACAGTTATCTCCTGTGAAGTACAGAGGGTCCAGCACAACTGCCTGAGCTCTGAAAGAGCAAACACATTCCTGGTAATAATGATAATAATGCTGATTATTTATTCCATCATTATTTATTTTTATGGTTAAATGCAGTACTGACCAGTCAGCATCAATTTCACACCAACACACCTACACCAAAAATAACACGAGTTCAGTTTAAAACGGTCTACACAAAACAGACTTGACAAACATTGTGAATAATACAAAAATTAAACATGTATTTTATTTAATTTGCTCATATTAAACTCAGTTTGGATTGATTTTAAGATTTTAATTTAGATTGCTGTGATAATGTACCTGTACCTTGTACTTATAACCAAAATGACAGAACCTGGAAGTCAACATAAAGCAAAATATCAGTGAATCTTATATCCACAAAACACTCCGACTCAAAATCTACTTAAAAGTATTTCATTTGTGATAACATCATGTGTAATTCACTCTGTTATTAAGGTTTCATTAAAATAAAACTCCTGATCTCCTAACAGTAAAGAAAGCAGACACATATTTAGATAATTTAAGTATTAATTGCTATAATGACTCGGACTGACAGTTATTTTGAGGAATTGAGGATTGTGGAGGAACAACTCACCTTTACATCTTCACATTAGCAGCCGTAGAGGATCATAAGAAGTTAACTTGGCTGAATCTGCGAATTGACGGGATTTATGTTCATAAGTATAATATCTATGACAGTTCAACTCGACTACAACAAACACTTCATTATGCGCTTACGCGTGAAGGCTTGATTAATCTCCGTACGGCTCAAGATACCGCGAGATTCATCTTAAAGTTAATAATGTACCGATCTTTTACTGGATTGACTTTCATGTAATAACTTTGCATGTTACAATCTACCAACATTCACACAAGCATACAATAAAGTGAAAATGACAACAAACAGGACGTTAAATTAAGAGAGAAATATAATACAGCACATGCACACCCTAATGATTTATTAGTAACATTTCGTTATATTAGATAGGTCACATTATGTTTTTACAAAGGTGTGTGTTGTTTTTGTTTGCGTGTGAATCTCAATAATCAAACATAAGTAATGCTCTTTATGTCTTTTTTATTATCAACGAAAATACAAAAAACTGTATACAGCCAGGTGTACACCTTTACAAACACAAGAAGTGTGTCAGCCAGTCATTTCACATCACATTTCTAATCGGCATGCATCTTGCCCATCTCAAACGAGCCTAAATTATTCAGTCATTTTAACCACATCGCTTCAAGTCCCGCGCGTGACGGCTTAATTAATCTCCGTAAGGCTCAAAGTATCGCGAGATTCAGCACAAATCGGGGAGGCTCTGTGTTTGAACGGCTCTCACGATACTTTGCTGGCCGCGCGCATGAGCAAGCAAGCAAGCAAGCACACTCACTACACGCGCGCGCACGCACACACACACACACGCACACACGCACACACACACTTATTAATGTATTAATGCAGTGTTTTTATCAGAACACGTGTCTGTGGCTGGGAAACATTAGGCCTTCATTCAGACTGGTGTGTGTGTGTGTGTGTGTGTGTAAACATTATTTAGACTCCTCCAGAGCTGTGATTCCGCAGTTCTCCAGCAGGTGGCGCTCAGACACTACTGTAAACACCTCGACTGGAGCAGAAGTCTAGAAAACAGTAATAAATGACCCTGCCTGATAAAATTGCCGTCTTACTGTATGCACAGGAACATATATGCGTGTAGATTTGATTATTTATTCATATAATTATTGTCAAAGACTTTTCAGCGCTCGTCAATATCGCTACATATTCTGTTCATCATTTTATTAAAAATAATTAGTATAATAATAAACACGACTGAAGGACAATGAATGTGGATCTCACTGTGTTTCCAGACACTTTATAAATACACAATTTAATACAGTGTGTGTGTGTGCGTGTGTGTGGGTGTGTGTATTTGTGTTAATGTGTGTCAATGTGGGTGTTTGTGAATAAGTGTTTGCCCCCTTCCTAATTTCTTATTTCTTCACACGTTTGTCAGATTTGAATGTTTCAGATCATCAAACTAATTAAAATATTTCTTAAAGATAACACGAGTACACACACACACACACATGCACACACACACACACACACACACACACACACACACACACACACACACATACACACACGCACACACACACACACACACACACACACACACATACACACACACACACGCACACACACACACACACACACACACACACACACACACACACACACACACACACACACACTCTTCATCATTAAGGGAAATCTAAATATAAATCCACATATCCCAGCGTGAATAAGAGTTAACCCCCCTGTTAAACATGAGTGTGGTTCCTCACACCTGAGCTCAGCGTCTGGAGCCACACCCACACCTGATTACTGCCACACCTGTTCACACACAGACAGCAAATCAGTGAAATACACCCTGCCTGACAAGGTGAAGTAGACCAAAAGATCCTCAAAAGCTAGACATCATGCTGAAACTCAAAGACTGATGAGAAAGAACAAAACTGACATCTACCAGCCTGGAGAAGGTCATGAAGTCATTGCTAAAGCTGTGGGACTGCAGTGAAGCCCAGCGAGAGCCATTATCTGCACACGGCAGAAGCAC
The DNA here is from genome assembly GCF_903798145.1 of Danio aesculapii. Taxonomy (NCBI): domain Eukaryota; kingdom Metazoa; phylum Chordata; class Actinopteri; order Cypriniformes; family Danionidae; genus Danio; species Danio aesculapii. The sequence continues at coordinate 23,418,326 of NC_079452.1, read as the reverse complement.
AGAACAGCAGAGAACATTCCAGGAGTGGCCGGACAACCAGAATTACCCTGAGAGCCCAGCAACAACTCATACAAGAGAACACAAAAGATGAGCCACAACATCCACAGACCTGCAGGCCTCAGTTACGGCTCATGACTCCACCATGAGAAGAGACTGGACAAACACACATGGCAGAGGTCAGATGAAAACCACCACTGAGCTCCAGAACATACAGGCTCGTCTCAGTACTGCCAGAAAACATCTCGATGATCCCCAAGACCTTAAAATAAAACACTCTGTGGACTGACGAGACAAAAGCAGATCTTATTGTAGGCTGTGTGTCCCATTATGTGTGGCATAAAAGTAACGCTGCATTACAGCATGGAAGACCTGCTGTGATAAACGGAACCATGAACTCAACCATGCTGTGCACTGACATGTCCTGCAGGAGAGCGTCCGGCCGGCCGGCCTCAAGCTGAAGAGAGCACAGGCTCTGCAGCAGGATAATGATGTGTACACACCAGCGTGTGCCCTTCTGAACGGCTGGAGAACAACTAAATCAAGACTTTGGAGTGGCCTAGTCAAAGTCCTAATGTGAACCCAATTGAGATGCTGTGGCATAAGCTTAGAGGCAGGATCATGCTGCAAACCCCTCCAGTGTGTCTGAATGACTGTAATTCTGCAGAGATGAGCGGGGGAAAGAACTCCTGCACAGCGTTGGACAGACTCACTGTGAGTTACGGACAGGTCCACATTAACCATTGGGCCTTATGGGCACAGGCCCAGGGACCCGTGTGCACTTGGGGCCGCTGCGAGGGGAGGAAAAAAAGCCAATTTCGGAATATCTTTTTAGGCTAAGTGCTAATAGCGCATCTGGTTGGAATAAGCTATATTCACGGGTTCTGAGCATCAGTGTCTGATTGACAGAGACAAGATAAGTAACGAGTGCAGCGTATGATAGCGTGAGTGGCGTACCTCGTAAAGCGCACGGCAACATTTTGATGCGATCGATCATTAACCGGGTTTGAATCCACCGTCTGCTGAACTCCTGCTACTTTTTCTCTCCCCATTACACATCAGATTGGAAATATATTTATTTTTAACAGGAAAGAAACATGATATAAAGTCACAAGTGCCTCGTGGGTATTTAATAATGTTTAGCCCATTTCATATGTGTATAATATTCTATAAACCAGATTATTCAATGATCGGGAGGACTGGGAGAATTCTCGGTGGGTCGGTCTGTTTTTTGGCCGTGGGGGCCGGTGTCTCTAGCTGCCTGCACTCTCAGCAGTCACACTTATTCATTCATTTGACCACAGCCTCACTCTATTTCTTCATTTGACCACAGCCTCACTCTATTTCTTCATTTGACCACAGCCTCACTCTATTTCTTCATTTGACCACAGCCTCACTCTATTTCTTCATTTGACCACAGCCTCACTCTATTTCTTCATTTGACCACAGCCTCACTCTATTTCTTCATTGTTTTACCGCAGCTCTGCTCTTTATATTTATTTTCTCACAGCCCCGTTATCAAATATAACGTTATTGGTTGTCGCGGACGAAAGTGGAGAGGGTTGGGGAGTCGCGGAAGTGCCATAACAGTGTCATTGTGGTCCAGTGGTCAGCACTTTGCAGTATGACGCCGCCACCAAGGGTTCGAATCTTACCCAAGTAGTTGTTTCCTTCATTTTGAGTGTTAAGACAGATCTCACTGTGTGGGTTACTCATACAGGTGTACAGCGTTTATTTTTATTTTTAGTGTGACCACCGTTATAAAGGACTGGATATCTATAAAGAAGTTTACACAGAATATATATTCAGATATTGCAGGAAAGGACATGGTGATGTTTAAAGAATAGTGTAGGAGATTTAGCCACCCTTTAATCCTCTCATATTTATCAACAACATGTGTAGTTCTAAAGCAGCTGTGTCCCTGAAAAAGACCTGATCGTGTCATTAGAAACTGAATAGGAAATGACCTTATTTTAATATAGGAAGTCGTGAACTGAGGTGGGCCGGTCTAAGACTTAAAACTCCAGGGCTGAAAAGGAGTCCCACTCCGGCCCTGCTATAAACAGTTATCTTCCACCTGGTGTTAAACGTTGGCAACATCTTAATAGAATTGATTTGTATCTACAATGTTAGTCGCCCTTTTCCAACTCTGTTCGCCATCAATGAGGGTAGAGAAGAAGACGTTATGGTAACGTAAGATGAGTAAGCTAACCAGAAGGCTAACGGCAGCGCAGCGCGGACAGGATTCATCATGTCAGAGAGACAGACAGAAGGAGAGAGAGAGGGGGAGAGAGAGAAAGGCCACGAAGAGGAGAGAGACAGGAGAGAAGAGGAATAGTGTGTGTGTGTGATACTTTTAGGTTTATAATCAAGCTGATCTCGGCTGTTTACCTGCTCTTCATCACGAGGAGAGTAGAGAAAATAGAGGAAGAGGAGGAGAGAGACAGTAAATCAGTAATCAGTGTGTATTATCAAAGACCCTGGATTGGAGAGGCATTGTGTGTTATATGCCATGCCAATAATGAGCTTTATACGTTTGTAGAAGTTAACATTAAAAACACCCTTAAAACTAAATCATGTAAATATATTCACTAGTCTTATTAGTGTTATTCAGTGCTTTAAAGAGAAGTCAAATCTTTGATAAATATCTGAACTATATATCATTTATTTAAGTTATACAGATAATAGACTCATTTTATTAAAAGAGTATTTTATTATTCTTATTTTTTAATTCAACTATAGGGGTGCGGCCGGGGGGTCTTACAAGGCAATGTGCCCAGGGACCGCTGAGTTCTTAATCCGGGCCTGGTTAGGGAGAACGCTGGACTGCAGGAGCTGCTGCTGACGCTGGTTATTAGGGGGCAAACACTTATTCTCACAGCACTGTGGAGTTTTGTATTTAGTTTTCCCTTAATAATAAAAAACCTTCATTTAATAACAGCCTGATGTGTGCACTCACACTACCCTGACACTAAACACTGAAGTGTGACAAACATGCAGGAAATAAGAGACCAGTAAAGGAGCGAACACTTTCACACCACTGTACATGTGTGTGTGTGTGTGTGTGTGTGTGTGTGTGCCTCAGGTAAAGTTTATTGTACTCTGCTGAACACACAGTGTCAGACACACACCAGAGGGAAAAGCATCATCGCAGCCAGAGGACACAGACACACACCCTGATTAAATGATCTAAATGTTTGTCGTCTTTTTTCCCGCAGGTTGTGTATCCACAGCGCCTGCAGCCGACACACCAGCGCTTTCTGGCCCTCCATCGCAGCCAGACTGAATTGTGGGAAATGAGGCAGACGAGCAGTAAATATCAGCT
>NC_079452.1:23390306-23392524 GCF_903798145.1 Danio aesculapii | reverse complement strand
GAGAGAGAGAGAGAGAGAGAGAGAGAGAGAGAGAGAGAGAGACAGATGGCTCGTTTCCACTGACTGGTACACTACGGTACGGTACGGTTTGGTACGGGTCACCTTTATCAGGCTTGCGTTTCCACTAACAAGGGTACCCTTTTGGTGGGCGTGGTGTATGACAGAACGTTTCAGTCGACGTCATTCTCGCTGGAGGAAATGTCTACAATAAAGCTGTACAGGTCACTTACATATCATATGAGAAGCTCTTCTCACAACACAGATGCTTTACACACATAAATACTGGTGTAGAAATGTTTATTACTAACTTTACTATGAACATGAGTTGATTATAACTGCAGATCAATGACAGTGCGAAATAGCCTACTGTAACGTCTGTAAATATATTAAATAAATAAATAAATGAACATATATAAACACATACAGCCCCTTACAGTCTCCGATATGTTACCAACTACAGAAAAACACACACAACAGACATTTCGTCCGTATTTAGGTTCAAAAACAACAAAATATAGCCTACAGTCAGTGTAAACCTCTCATCTGTGTCTGTAATCTTCAGCAGCACATGTAGCCTCTGTTAGAGAGTAATTCCATCATTCTGAGTTCATATTAGTCCAAAAGGTGATAATAACAATAATAGTTAATCATGGCATTTTGTTCATGTTTGCTGAATAATAATGTGCTCCTTTATTCCGGCTTCTCCTTTGTTTCTTCGCGCTTCACTCTCGCGTTTGTCAGTGTCTGACAGGATCGAGTTTCAAAAGCACGTCAATAATCAAGTGCAGGTTATTATCATCAGCTTAAGAAGTTTATTATTTCAGATATAATGTTAGACGCGCGCGAGCGCTAGCAAGAAAGCGAAACCGCTCGCGCCTCAGACTGCCTCATAAAAAACTACGGGGCACAGGGTAAATCTGCTGCTCTTCATGGCTTTATGGCTGTTTATCAAGACGACGACAAGGTTTGTTTGCGCCCAGATCGACCATGGCTGGTTATTATATGTATTTATAATTCCGCTGTGATCTCTCGGCTGTGTATTTCAAACATGGCGGGTGTTTTGTTTTCATTCTGGCTTGTTGAGTAAGCGAATGACGTATCTCTGTAAACCAATAGCGTTCAGCTGCGCGTATGGATCCGCCTTTTGGTACCCTTTCTCGTGTTTGGTACCCTTTCGAAAGGGTGCCAAAAAAGTGGTACGGTACGGTTCGGTACACTTTTTGACAGTGGAAACGGCTATAAAAGCGTACCAAACCAAACCGTACCACTCAGTGGAAACGGGCCAAGAGTGAACCAGTAGCCACATTTCCACTGTCGGGCCAGTGCAAGCCAGGGCTTTTATAGATCCGGGCCATGCTAATAGCCCAGGAATTTGAGCTGTGGGGCTGAAATCATGTGGCATTTCCACTGTGGGGCTAGCAGCTCGCAGTGCGTCACGCAAACCCCGCCCCCAGAACAACCCCCGAATCAAACGTCACACAACCTGCCCAGTTCAGCGGGAATCAGCAGATAAAGCACACCATCACATCATAACGACACCATTAAAATGAAGACAACGAACATGACCCGTTACTGTACAGCAGTACACTATATGTCTATACGCACAGACCTGTGTGTTCTCAGTCATTATACTCGTTTACTCGCCGACTGACTGTTGGCATCGTACATCAAGTGGTCTCGCCACTAACGGACGGATGACCCAGCGCACAACCCATAATATAAAACCACAGAGATGTTCCGCTACAAACTCGGTATGAAATGTGTGTAATTGTCAAAGATTCAGCCCAAATGCTCTGGAGAGACCCAAAACATATAAATATTCCCCTAGACTATGACACAGGTGATTCCCCTTTATCAAGAGAATAATGTAAGGATGTTGCATATTATTGGGTTATCTTAAGGGAAAGGAAAGTGTTAAATGTTTCAGGACATCAGAGCAAGTAATACAATCAAGCCTATAGCCTATATATCGTTACACTGGCGTACAGCAGCTTTCCAAAATCCGCATCAGTATCAAGAGAGGAAGTGTAGCCTATACATTTAATAAAAGCAGTGTTAAATATTTCAGAACAGCACATCTAGACTGATTCTCCCCAAAGCATAATTATGATTTAAAATATTAAATCTCCAGTAAGAAAGCTCTACATTTAACATTTGCCGTCAGCTAGTTCTGTGCAACTCTCACATGGTCACCCACTGAAGCTAAGCAGGTCTGCAC
>NC_079452.1:23332806-23385306 GCF_903798145.1 Danio aesculapii | reverse complement strand
GATGAAGACACTGCAGACTGATGAAGACTCTGCAGACGACTGATGAAGACTCTGCAGACTGAGGAAGACACTGCAGACTGATGAAGACACTGCAGACTGATGAAGACACTGCAGACTGATGAAGACTCTGCAGACGACTGATGAAGACTCTGCAGACTGAGGAAGACACTGCAGACTGATGAAGACACTGCAGACTGATGAAGACACTGCAGACGACTGATGAAGACACTGCAGACGACTGATGAAGACACTGCAGACGACTGATGAAGACACTGCAGACGACTGATGAAGACACTGCAGACGACTGATAAAGACACTGCAGACTGATGAAGACACTGCAGACGACTGATGAAGACACTGCAGACGACTGATAAAGACACTGCAGACAACTGATGAAGACACTGCAGACTGAGGAAGACACGGCAGACGACTGATGAAGACACTGCAGACTGATGAAGACACTGCAAATGACTGATGAAGACACTGCAGACGACTGATGAAGACACTGCAGACGACTGATGAAGACACTGCAGACTGATGAAGACACTGCAGACTGATGAAGACACTGCAGACGACTGATGAAGACACTGCAGACTGAGGAAGACATGGCAGACGACTAATGAAGACACTGCAGACTGATGAAGACACTGCAGACGACTGATGAAGACACTGCAGACGACTGATGAAGACTCTGCAGACTGATGAAGACACTGCAGACGACTGATGAAGACTCTGCAGACTGATGAAGACAGTGCAGACTGATGAAGACTCTGCAGACGACTGATGAAGACACTGCAGACTGATGAAGACACTGCAGACTGATGAAGACACTGCAGACTGATGAAGACTCTGCAGACGACTGATGAAGACTCTGCAGACTGATGAAGACACTGCAGACTGATGAAGACACTGCAGACGACTGATGAAGACTCTGCAGACTGATGAAGACTCTGCAGACGACTGATGAAGACACTGTAGACGACTGATGAAGACACTGCAGACGACTGATGAAGACACTGCAGTTGACTGATGAAGACACTGCAGTTGACTGATGAAGACACTGCAGACGACTGATGAAGACACTGCAGACTGATGAAGACACTGCAGACTGATGAAGACACTGCAGACGACTGATGAAGACACTGCAGACTGATGAAGACACTGCAGACTGATGAAGACACTGCAGACGACTGATGAAGACACTGCAGACGACTGATGAAGACACTGCAGACTGATGAAGACACTGCAGACTGATGAAGACACTGCAAATGACTGATGAAGACACTGCAGACGACTGATGAAGACACTGCAGACGACTGATGAAGACACTGCAGACTGATGAAGACACTGCAGACTGAGGAAGACACTGCAGTTGACTGATGAAGACACTGCAGACTGATGAAGACACTGCAGACGACTGATGAAGACACTGCAGATGACTGATAAAGACACTGCAGACGACTGATGAAGACACTGCAGACTGATGAAGACACTGCAGGCGACTGATGAAGACACTGCAGATGACTGATAAAGACACTGCAGATGACTGATGAAGACACTGCAGACTGATGAAGACACTGCAGACTGATGAAGACACTGCAGACTGATGAAGACACTGCAAATGACTGATGAAGACACTGCAGTTGACTGATGAAGACACTGCAGACTGATGAAGACACTGCAGACTGATGAAGACACTGCAGACTGATGAAGACACTGCAGACTGATGAAGACACTGCAGACTGAGGAAGACATGGCAGACGACTAATGAAGACACTGCAGACTGATGAAGACACTGCAGACTGATGAAGACACTGGAGACTGATGAAGACACTGCAGACTGATGAAGACACTGCAGACTGATGAAGACACTGCAGACGACTGATGAAGACTCTGCAGACTGATGAAGACACTGCAGACGACTGATGAAGACTCTGCAGACTGATGAAGACAGTGCAGACTGATGAAGACTCTGCAGACGACTGATGAAGACACTGCAGACTGATGAAGACACTGCAGACTGATGAAGACACTGCAGACTGATGAAGACTCTGCAGACGACTGATGAAGACTCTGCAGACTGATGAAGACACTGCAGACTGATGAAGACACTGCAGACGACTGATGAAGACTCTGCAGACTGATGAAGACTCTGCAGATGACTGATGAAGACACTGCAGACGACTGATGAAGACACTGCAGATGACTGATGAAGACACTGCAGACGACTGATGAAGACACTGCAGACTGATGAAGACACTGCAGACTGATGAAGACACTGCAGACTGATGAAGACACTGCAGACTGATGAAGACACTGCAAATGACTGATGAAGACACTGCAGTTGACTGATGAAGACACTGCAGACTGATGAAGACACTGCAGACTGATGAAGACACTGCAGACTGATGAAGACACTGCAGACTGATGAAGACACTGCAGACTGAGGAAGACATGGCAGACGACTAATGAAGACACTGCAGACTGATGAAGACACTGCAGACTGATGAAGACACTGCAGACTGATGAAGACACTGGAGACTGATGAAGACACTGCAGACTGATGAAGACACTGCAGACTGATGAAGACACTGCAGACGACTGATGAAGACTCTGCAGACTGATGAAGACACTGCAGACGACTGATGAAGACTCTGCAGACTGATGAAGACAGTGCAGACTGATGAAGACTCTGCAGACGACTGATGAAGACACTGCAGACTGATGAAGACACTGCAGACTGATGAAGACACTGCAGACTGATGAAGACTCTGCAGACGACTGATGAAGACTCTGCAGACTGATGAAGACACTGCAGACTGATGAAGACACTGCAGACGACTGATGAAGACTCTGCAGACTGATGAAGACTCTGCAGATGACTGATGAAGACACTGCAGACGACTGATGAAGACACTGCAGATGACTGATGAAGACACTGCAGACGACTGATGAAGACACTGCAGACTGATGAAGACACTGCAGGCGACTGATGAAGACACTGCAGACTGATGAAGACACTGCAGGCGACTGATGAAGACACTGCAGACGACTGATGAAGACACTGCAGACGACTGATGAAGACACTGCAGACGACTGATGAAGACACTGTAGACGACTGATGAAGACTCTGCAGACGACTGATGAAGACTCTGCAGACGACTGATGAAGACACTGTAGACGACTGATGAAGACACTGCAGACGACTGATGAAGACACTGCAGTTGACTGATGAAGACACTGCAGTTGACTGATGAAGACACTGCAGACGACTGATGAAGACACTGCAGACTGATGAAGACACTGCAGACTGATGAAGACACTGCAGACGACTGATGAAGACACTGCAGACTGATGAAGACACTGCAGACTGATGAAGACACTGCAGACGACTGATGAAGACACTGCAGACGACTGATGAAGACACTGCAGACTGATGAAGACACTGCAGACTGATGAAGACACTGCAAATGACTGATGAAGACACTGCAGACGACTGATGAAGACACTGCAGACGACTGATGAAGACACTGCAGACTGATGAAGACACTGCAGACTGAGGAAGACACTGCAGTTGACTGATGAAGACACTGCAGACTGATGAAGACACTGCAGACGACTGATGAAGACACTGCAGATGACTGATAAAGACACTGCAGACGACTGATGAAGACACTGCAGACTGATGAAGACACTGCAGGCGACTGATGAAGACACTGCAGATGACTGATAAAGACACTGCAGATGACTGATGAAGACACTGCAGACTGATGAAGACACTGCAGACTGATGAAGACACTGCAGACTGATGAAGACACTGCAAATGACTGATGAAGACACTGCAGTTGACTGATGAAGACACTGCAGACTGATGAAGACACTGCAGACTGATGAAGACACTGCAGACTGATGAAGACACTGCAGACTGATGAAGACACTGCAGACTGAGGAAGACATGGCAGACGACTAATGAAGACACTGCAGACTGATGAAGACACTGCAGACTGATGAAGACACTGCAGACTGATGAAGACACTGGAGACTGATGAAGACACTGCAGACTGATGAAGACACTGCAGACTGATGAAGACACTGCAGACGACTGATGAAGACTCTGCAGACTGATGAAGACACTGCAGACGACTGATGAAGACTCTGCAGACTGATGAAGACAGTGCAGACTGATGAAGACTCTGCAGACGACTGATGAAGACACTGCAGACTGATGAAGACACTGCAGACTGATGAAGACACTGCAGACTGATGAAGACTCTGCAGACGACTGATGAAGACTCTGCAGACTGATGAAGACACTGCAGACTGATGAAGACACTGCAGACGACTGATGAAGACTCTGCAGACTGATGAAGACTCTGCAGATGACTGATGAAGACACTGCAGACGACTGATGAAGACACTGCAGATGACTGATGAAGACACTGCAGACGACTGATGAAGACACTGCAGACTGATGAAGACACTGCAGGCGACTGATGAAGACACTGCAGACTGATGAAGACACTGCAGACTGATGAAGACACTGCAGACTGATGAAGACACTGCAGACTGATGAAGACACTGCAGACTGATGAAGACACTGCAGACTGATGAAGACACTGCAGACGACTGATAAAGACACTGCAGACTGATGAAGACACTGCAGATGACTGATGAAGACACTGCAGACTGATGAAGACACTGCAGACTGATGAAGACACTGCAGGCGACTGATGAAGACACTGCAGGCGACTGATAAAGACACTGCAGATGACTGATGAAGACACTGCAGACTGATGAAGACACTGCAGACTGATGAAGACACTGCAGACTGATGAAGACACTGCAGATGACTGATGAAGACACTGCAGACTGATGAAGACACTGCAGACGACTGATGAAGACACTGCAGATGACTGATGAAGACACTGCAGATTGATGAAGACACTGCAGACTGATGAAGACACTGCAGACTGATGAAGATACTACCCTCCAGATGCTGTACACTGACACACCCCAGAGCAGTCTGAGGACTTTACAGTGCACAGAGAAACACACTGAAAACTGTTCAGGATCTTATTGGTAGATTATTTGCTGAATTTGTCTTTAACACATCACATTATTGGTCTAACCCATGTGTCCATTCCTCCTGTTCCTCTGTGACTCTTTCCTCCTCTGTGTCCTCCAGTCTCAGTCCTCTGTAGATCAGTCTAGATAACCCTGACTGTAAACGTCTCAGGACACACACCAGATTTAGACGTGAGCACAGTGAGTGTGGGATACCGGAGTACTGATAAATATTGGCATATTAACCATAAAACAATGTAGAGCTGATTGAGTCAGCTTTCTGGAGATCTATACATCTCATCATCAAAAACATTCCCCATCCCTGTCTCCTGTTTACCATTCTTCCTCTTCCTGTGACAGTGCCTTCCATATTTATTGAACACTAATACTTTTACACTGTAAATCCCAAAAAGTTAAGGTAACTCAAACCATTTAAGGAAACCAATTGCAACAACCCATTTAAGTTCAAAAACTAATCCTAATGAGTACAGTGAACTTACTCCATTTCAGTAAATGAAGCAATTTGAGCACAGTAAAACCCAGTAAATGAAGAGAACTCAAACCAATTGAGTACTGTAAAACCCAATAAGTTAAGGCAACTCAAACCGTTCGAGGAAACTGATTACTACAAACCATTTGAGTTAAAAAAAGTATCTAAATCAGTACTGTAAACTTACTCAATTTAAGTGAAAGTAATGAGGTATTTAACTAACAAATTACCTTCAACACTGAGTTCAAAACTCTTTTCAAATGAGTAGAATTAACTTAGTCAATGTTGAGTTAACTACACTCCTTTCATTTAATACAGTTACCTGTTGGGTTTTACAGTGCAGCTAAACTAACCCATTGCTTTTATTGTGGTTGCAGCTGATTGGTGTGTGTGCAGTTTTGCAGCAGTGTGTGTGTGTGTGTGTGTGTAGACCTGATGAGTGTATTTAATCTATAATAGAAATCTGTGTGTTAAATACGTGCGAGTGTGTCTAGTGTTCTCCAGATCACTGTGTGAAATGTTCAGCAGAAGTATGAAGCGGGCAGTGTGCTAGCAGTGCAGATCTAGCCGCAGGTTCACTCCTGGAGTGTGAGGGTTTGCTAATTGTAGGAAAATAAAGTTTTAGTGTGTGAGCAATCAAAAAAACCGTAAAGCACACCTGAGATGGGGAATCCTCAAGCTGACACAGGTGAAAATGCTACACCAGTGTGTGTTTGTGTGTGTCTGTGTGAGTGTGAGAGTGTATGTGTGTGCATGTGTGAGTGTGCGAGTGTGAACGCTGATAGATGTTGCTCTAGTTGTGTCAGAGCTGTGGCCGCGTTTGGGCAGGTGTGTCTTTGGCTCAGACACGCATCGCCATGAAACAATCAGTTCATTGTGCAACATCTACATTCCAGACACACACACACATCTCTGAGCCACTGCACTGAACACACACACACACACTGCACTGAGAACACACACACGCAGAACACTGAGAACACACGCACACACACAAACACATGCACACACACACACACTGAACACTGGAACACTAAACACCAGAACTCCGGTGTGTGTGTGTGCGCATGTGTTTGTGTGTGTGTGTGTGTTTTCAGTGTTCTGCGTGTGTGTGTGTTCTCAGTGTGTTCAGTGTTCTGGTGTTCAGTGTTCTGTGTTCTGGTGTTCAGTGTTCTGTGTTCTGGTGTTCAGTGTTCTGTGTTCTGGTGTTCAGTGTTCTGTGTTCTGGTGTTCAGTGTTCTGTTCTGGTGTTCAGTGTTCTGGTGTTCAGTGTTCTGTTCTGCTGTTCAGTGTTCTGGTGTTCAGTGTTCTGTTCTGCTGTTCAGTGTTCTGTTCTGGTGTTCAGTGTTCAGTGTTCTGGTGTTCAGTGTTCTGCTGTTCAGTGTTCTGTTCTGGTGTTCAGTGTTCAGTGTTCTGGTGTTCAGTGTTCTGTTCTGGTGTTCAGTGTTCTGGTGTTCAGTGTTCTGTTCTGCTGTTTAGTGTTCTGCTGTTCAGTGTTCTGGTGTTTAGTGTTCTGCTGTTCAGTGTTCAGGTGTTCAGTGTTCTGGTGTTCAGTGTTCTGTTCTGGTGTTCAGTGTTCTGCTGTTCAGTGTTCTGTTCTGCTGTGCAGTGTTCTGGTGTTCAGTGTTCTGCTGTTCAGTGTTCTGCTGTTCAGTGTTCTGTTCTGGTGTTCAGTGTTCTGGTGTTCAGTGTTCTGTTCTGGTGTTCAGTGTTCTGGTGTTCAGTGTTCTGTTCTGCTGTTTAGTGTTCTGGTGTTCAGTGTTCTGCTGTTCAGTGTTCTGCTGTTCAGTGTTCAGTGTTCAGTGTTCTGGTGTTCAGTGTTCTGGTGTTCAGTGTTCTGGTGTTTAGTGTTCTGCTGTTCAGTGTTCTGCTGTTCAGTGTTCTGGTGTTCAGTGTTCTGCTGTTCAGTGTTCTGCTGTTCAGTGTTCAGTGTTCTGCTGTTCAGTGTTCTGGTGTTCAGTGTTCTGCTGTTCAGGTGTTCAGTGTTCTGCTGTTCAGGTGTTCAGTGTTCTGCTGTTCAGTGTTCTATTCTGGTGTTCAGTGTTCTGGTGTTCAGTGTTCTGCTGTTCAGTGTTCTGCTGTTCAGTGTTCTGTTCTGGTGTTCAGTGTTCTGCTGTTCAGTGTTCTGTTCTGGTGTTCAGTGTTCTGGTGTTCAGTGTTTTGGTGTTCAGTGTTCTGGTGTTCAGTGTTCTGGTGTTCAGTGTTCAGCTGTTCAGTGTTCTGGTGTTCAGTGTTCTGGTGTTCAGTCTTCTGGTGTTCAGTGTTCAGCTGTTCAGTGTTCTGGTGTTCAGTGTTCTGGTGTTCAGTGTTCTGCTGTTCAGTGTTCTGCTGTTCAGTGTTCTGCTGTTCAGTGTTCAGCTGTTCAGTGTTCTGCTGTTCAGTGTTCTGCTGTTCAGTGTTCTGCTGTTCAGTGTTCTGCTGTTCAGTGTTCAGCTGTTCAGTGTTCTGGTGTTCAGTGTTCTGCTGTTCAGTGTTCTGGTGTTCAGTGTTCTGGTGTTCAGTGTTCTGGTGTTCAGTGTTCTGCTGTTCAGTGTTCTGCTGTTCAGTGTTCTGCTGTTCAGTGTTCTGCTGTTCAGTGTTCTGCTGTTCATTGTTCTGCTGTTCAGTGTTCTGTTCTGCTGTTCAGTGTTCTGTTGTTCAGTGTTCTGCTGTTCAGTGTTCTGTTCTGGTGTTCAGTGTTCTGGTGTTCAGTGTTCTGTTCTGGTGTTCAGTGTTCTGCTGTTCAGTGTTCTGCTGTTCAGTGTTCTGCTGTTCAGTGTTCTGCTGTTCAGTGTTCTGGTGTTCAGTGTTCTGCTGTTCAGTGTTCTGCTGTTCAGTGTTCTGCTGTTCAGTGTTCTGCTGTTCAGTGTTCTGGTGTTCAGTGTTCTACTGTTCAGTGTTCTGCTGTTCAGTGTTCTGGTGTTCAGTGTTCTGCTGCTGTTCAGTGTTCTGCTGTTCAGTGTTCAGCTGTTCAGTGTTCTGTTGTTCAGTGTTCTGGTGTTCAGTGTTCTGCTGTTCAGTGTTCTGGTGTTCAGTGTTCTGGTGTTCAGTGTTCTGCTGTTCAGTGTTCAGCTGTTCAGTGTTCTGGTGTTCAGTGTTCTGGTGTTCAGTGTTCTGGTGTTCAGTGTTCTGTTCTGCTGTTCAGTGTTCTGCTGTTCAGTGTTCTGTTCTGGTGTTCAGTGTTCTGGTGTTCAGTGTTCTGGTGTTCAGTGTTCTGCTGTTCAGTGTTCTGGTGTTCTGCTGTTCAGTGTTCTGGTGTTCAGTGTTCTGCTGTTCAGTGTTCAGTGTTCTGTGTTCTGTGTTCTGCTGTTCAGTGTTCTGCTGTTCAGTGTTCTGGTGTTCAGTGTTCTGGTGTTCAGTGTTCTGGTGTTCAGTGTTCTGGTGTTCAGTGTTCTGGTGTTCAGTGTTCAGTGTTCTGGTGTTCAGTGTTCTGCTGTTCAGTGTTCTGCTGTTCAGTGTTCTGCTGTTCAGTGTTCTGGTGTTCTGCTGTTCAGTGTTCAGTGTTCTGTTCTGGTGTTCAGTGTTCTGGTGTTCAGTGTTCAGTGTTCAGTGTTCTGGTGTTCAGTGTTCTGGTGTTCAGTGTTCTGCTGTTCAGTGTTCCGGTGTTCTGCTGTTCAGTGTTTTGCTGTTCAGTGTTCTGCTGTTCAGTGTTCTGGTGTTCAGTGTTCAGTGTTCTGGTGTTCAGTGTTCTGGTGTTCAGTGTTCTGGTGTTCAGTGTTCTGGTGTTCAGTGTTCTGGTGTTCAGTGTTCTGCTGTTCAGTGTTCTGCTGTTCAGTGTTCTGCTGTTCAGTGTTCTGCTGTTCAGTGTTCTGGTGTTCAGTGTTCTGCTGTTCAGTGTTCTGCTGTTCAGTGTTCTGCTGTTCAGTGTTCTGGTGTTCAGTGTTCTGGTGTTCAGTGTTCTGGTGTTCAGTGTTCTGCTGTTCAGTGTTCTGCTGTTCAGTGTTCTGCTGTTCAGTGTTCTGCTGTTCAGTGTTCTGGTGTTCAGTGTTCTGCTGTTCAGTGTTCTGCTGTTCAGTGTTCTGCTGTTCAGTGTTCTGCTGTTCAGTGTTCTGTTCTGGTGTTCAGTGTTCTGGTGTTCAGTGTTCTGCTGTTCAGTGTTCTGCTGTTCAGTGTTCTGGTGTTCAGTGTTCTGCTGTTCAGTGTTCTGCTGTTCAGTGTTCTGCTGTTCAGTGTTCTGTTGTTCAGTGTTCTGCTGTTCAGTGTTCTGCTGTTCAGTGTTCTGCTGTTCAGTGTTCTGCTGTTCAGTGTTCTGGTGTTCAGTGTTCTGCTGTTCAGTGTTCTGCTGTTCAGTGTTCTGGTGTTCAGTGTTCTGGTGTTTAGTGTTCTGGTGTTCAGTGTTCTGGTGTTCAGTGTTCAGTGTTCTGCTGTTCAGTGTTCTGCTGTTCAGTGTTCTGGTGTTCAGTGTTCTGCTGTTCAGTGTTCTGCTGTTCAGTGTTCTGTTGTTCAGTGTTCTGGTGTTCAGTGTTCTGCTGTTCAGTGTTCTGCTGTTCAGTGTTCTGGTGTTCAGTGTTCTGCTGTTCAGTGTTCTGCTGTTCAGTGTTCTGCTGTTCAGTGTTCTGGTGTTCAGTGTTCTGCTGTTCAGTGTTCTGGTGTTCAGTGTTCTGCTGTTCAGTGTTCTGGTGTTCAGTGTTCTGGTGTTCAGTGTTCAGTGTTCTGGTGTTCAGTGTTCTGGTGTTCAGTGTTCTGGTGTTCAGTGTTCTGGTGTTTAGTGTTCTGTTCTGGTGTTCAGTGTTCTGGTGTTCAGTGTTCTGCTGTTCAGTGTTCTGCTGTTCAGTGTTCTGCTGTTCAGTGTTCTGTTCTGGTGTTCAGTGTTCTGGTGTTTCAGTGTTCTGCTGTTCAGTGTTCTGGTGTTCAGTGTTCTGCTGTTCAGTGTTCTGTTCTGGTGTTCAGTGTTCTGGTGTTCAGTGTTCTGCTGTTCAGTGTTCTGGTGTTCAGTGTTCTGCTGTTCAGTGTTCTGGTGTTCAGTGTTCTGTTCTGGTGTTCAGTGTTCTGCTGTTCAGTGTTCTGGTGTTCAGTGTTCTGTTCTGGTGTTCAGTGTTCTGGTGTTCAGTGTTCTGGTGTTCAGTGTTCTGGTGTTCAGTGTTCTGTTCAGTGTTCTGCTGTTCAGTGTTTTGTTGTTCAGTGTTCTGCTGTTCAGTGTTCTGGTGTTCAGTGTTCTGGTGTTCAGTGTTCTGCTGTTCAGTGTTCTGGTGTTCAGTGTTCTGGTGTTCAGTGTTCTGCTGTTCAGTGTTCTGCTGTTCAGTGTTCTGGTGTTCAGTGTTCTGGTGTTCAGTGTTCTGGTGTTCAGTGTTCAGTGTTCTGCTGTTCAGTGTTCTGCTGTTCAGTGTTCTGGTGTTCAGTGTTCTGCTGTTCAGTGTTCTGCTGTTCAGTGTTCTGCTGTTCAGTGTTCTGTTGTTCAGTGTTCTGGTGTTCAGTGTTCTGCTGTTCAGTGTTCTGCTGTTCAGTGTTCTGGTGTTCAGTGTTCTGCTGTTCAGTGTTCTGCTGTTCAGTGTTCTGTTCTGGTGTTCAGTGTTCTGGTGTTCAGTGTTCTGCTGTTCAGTGTTCTGGTGTTCAGTGTTCTGCTGTTCAGTGTTCTGGTGTTCAGTGTTCTGTTCTGGTGTTCAGTGTTCTGGTGTTTAGTGTTCTGTTCTGGTGTTCAGTGTTCTGCTGTTCAGTGTTCTGGTGTTCAGTGTTCTGCTGTTCAGTGTTCAGTGTTCTGTGTTCTGCTGTTCAGTGTTCTGCTGTTCAGTGTTCTGGTGTTCAGTGTTCTGGTGTTCAGTGTTCTGGTGTTCAGTGTTCTGCTGTTCAGTGTTCTGGTGTTCAGTGTTCTGCTGTTCAGTGTTCTGCTGTTCAGTGTTCTGCTGTTCAGTGTTCTGGTGTTCAGTGTTCTGTTCTGGTGTTCAGTGTTCTGCTGTTCAGTGTTCTGGTGTTCAGTGTTCTGTTCTGGTGTTCAGTGTTCTGGTGTTCAGTGTTCTGCTGTTCAGTGTTCTGGTGTTCAGTGTTCTGGTGTTCAGTGTTCTGTTCTGGTGTTCAGTGTTCTGCTGTTCAGTGTTCTGGTGTTCAGTGTTCTGTTCTGGTGTTCAGTGTTCTGGTGTTCAGTGTTCTGCTGTTCAGTGTTCTGTTGTTCAGTGTTCTGGTGTTCAGTGTTCTGCTGTTCAGTGTTCTGTTGTTCAGTGTTCTGTTGTTCAGTGTTCTGGTGTTCAGTGTTCTGCTGTTCAGTGTTCTGCTGTTCAGTGTTCTGGTGTTCAGTGTTCTGTTGTTCAGTGTTCTGCTGTTCAGTGTTCTGCTGTTCAGTGTTCTGTTGTTCAGTGTTCTGCTGTTCAGTGTTCAGTGTTCAGTGTTCTGTGTTCTGCTGTTCAGTGTTCTGGTGTTCAGTGTTCTGGTGTTCAGTGTTCTGCTGTTCAGTGTTCTGCTGTTCAGTGTTCTGGTGTTCAGTGTTCTGGTGTTCAGTGTTCAGTGTTCTGTGTTCTGCTGTTCAGTGTTCTGCTGTTCAGTGTTCTGGTGTTCAGTGTTCTGCTGTTCAGTGTTCTGCTGTTCAGTGTTCTATTGTTCAGTGTTCAGTGTTCTGTGTTCTGCTGTTCAGTGTTCTGCTGTTCAGTGTTCTGGTGTTCAGTGTTCTGGTGTTCAGTGTTCTGGTGTTCAGTGTTCTGCTGTTCAGTGTTCTGCTGTTCAGTGTTCTGGTGTTCAGTGTTCTGCTGTTCAGTGTTCTGGTGTTCAGTGTTCTGCTGTTCAGTGTTCTGCTGTTCAGTGTTCTGGTGTTCAGTGTTCTGTTGTTCAGTGTTCTGCTGTTCAGTGTTCTGCTGTTCAGTGTTCTGCTGTTCAGTGTTCTGCTGTTCAGTGTTCTGCTGTTCAGTGTTCTGTTGTTCAGTGTTCTGCTGTTCAGTGTTCTGCTGTTCAGTGTTCTGCTGTTCAGTGTTCTGCTGTTCAGTGTTCTGCTGTTCAGTGTTCTGGTGTTCAGTGTTCTGCTGTTCAGTGTTCTGTTGTTCAGTGTTCTGCTGTTCAGTGTTCTGCTGTTCAGTGTTCTGGTGTTCAGTGTTCTGCTGTTCAGTGTTCTGGTGTTCAGTGTTCTGCTGTTCAGTGTTCTGCTGTTCAGTGTTCTGTTGTTCAGTGTTCTGCTGTTCAGTGTTCTGCTGTTCAGTGTTCTGGTGTTCAGTGTTCTGCTGTTCAGTGTTCTGTTGTTCAGTGTTCTGCTGTTCAGTGTTCTGGTGTTCAGTGTTCTGCTGTTCAGTGTTCTGTTGTTCAGTGTTCTGCTGTTCAGTGTTCTGCTGTTCAGTGTTCTGTTGTTCAGTGTTCTGCTGTTCAGTGTTCTGCTGTTCAGTCACTCAGACTGCTATAGAGCTGTTGTCGCTCAGCTCGTCTGCAGTGTAACCAGCCTTGACTTGTTGGATGGCGACGTGTTTCTGCTGACTAGCGGATCAGTGCGCTAAGCTGCCGTCTCACGCTGGAAAGGGTTCTGGCATGTGCTGCTGCCTGTGCTTTTCACCCTTGACTGAAAGCATATGCTGCATACAGCGCTAGCGTGTGTTAGCCTGTGTGCCTGGGTGTGCATATGGGTTAGCGCACAAATGAGTGTGTGTGTGTGTGTGTGTGTGTGTGTGTGTGTGTGTTCCTGGCCATTTCCGACACATCTGGCAGTGCTTGGCTCCTTCAGGTGAATCATGTCTCTTGGGGAGGCTTTTGTGTGTGTGTGTGTGTGTGTGTGTGTGTGATGGGAGGCTGTCTCCCTGTTTGTGTATATATGTGTGTGTGTGTGTGTGTGTGTGTGTGTGTGTGTGTGTGTGTGTGTGTGTGTGTGTGTGTGTGACACGACGCCTCCAGCGCTGTGGCATCTGCAGTGTGTGGCAGAACTCAGAGAATCTCTCAGCTAATTCACACACCACATGCTTCTCTAATTCCCCGTCAGAGTGTGTAGCAGTAATGCCGCGGCTGACGGTGTGTGCGCAGGTTAGCAGAGCAGCTAACAGGCGGCGACAGAAGCACAGAGATGTGCGGTAGCGCAGGTACGAGCAGCTTTCACACCTACAAGTCCAAACACACACACACACACACACACACACACACACACACACACACAGCGGCCCGGGGCGGCACATGCCTGCGTCTGTGATCTGCAGATAACAGCCAAAACTCCACCAGCTCTCTCTCTCTCTCTCTCTCACACACACACACACACACACACGCACACACACACACACACACACACCTCAGCATTAGCCTGTGCTTCCGCTGGCCAGATGAACCAGAGATTGGCAATAAAGCAGCTGAGCGTCGCCTCGGTGTCGCGCGCAGTTGTGCAGATTGTGTGTGTTAACCGGAGGAGAGGGTCAGGAGTGTTACAAGAGAATCAGCAGCAGAGAGAGTGTGTGTGTGTCCACCATAATGAAGAGACGAGAGGATGGAGACACGAAACACCAAATACACCCCCAATCTAAAATAAACCAGCTCCCTGCCCACACACACACACACACACACACACACACACTGCATCCTGAAACCAGGTTGTGTGTGTGTGTGTGTGTGTGTGTGTGTGTGTGTGTGTGTCTGTGTGTGTGTGTGTGCGCGCACATGACTGTTTACACCTGCAGGTTGAGCACATGATTTGTTTCATCATCTATTTTCTGTTTTGGTCAATATTTCCTGATGTTGATGTTGTTTAAAGAGCTTCTGTCATGTAAAGTGACGGTGTGTGTGTGAGCTGTGTGGACAGAAGTGTGTGTAGTGTTGTGTGTCCACAGTCATACTGGAGTGATAGAAACACAACAAGCCTCTTTAAATATCCAGATGTTACAGTCAGATCCAGATCTCAGTGATGTTGAGGCTGACCGCAGCGTGACGGAGCAGTGCAGTTCTCCCCGCTCCCCGTTATTGATCGACAGGCATGCATTACCATAGTAACCTCTATAGTAACGCACATAAGCATGTCCTCAAGACAGGATTTGCAAAGAAACTGTGATTAAAAGATCTGTTCAGCTCTCTGATCAAACTCTAATGTTAGTATTGTAAACTCTCCTCTTTGAGCTGTGATCGATAACGTTTGAGTCTGCATAGTGAACACGACTACAGACGAGGACGCTTCAATCACACAACAGGAGGACGATAATCAGCTTTACTTTCTACAGTAGCTGAGCTGGACTGATCTCTACAGCAGCAGAGTTAGCTGAGTGGTGGCCATCCTGGCACACAACTTATAACGGACAAGAGTAGATGAGCAAAAACAGCACAACATGATAAACGTGTGTGTGTGTGTGTGTGTGTGTGTGTGTGTGTGTCTCATTTTGTTTGCTGTGGTGTATGTGACTGTATGCCTCTGCTTCATCGTGTCTGAGTTCTGTCTGTGTTTATCCTGATATCTGACCCTGATTCTCCTTCTTTGAAGCCTAATGTCTCGAGAGTGGGCGGGGAGAACCAGCTCATTTGCATTTAAAGACACAGGCGCAAAACAGCTACAATTCCCTCAAACCCCAAACTGGACATTTTCAGCAGAATATAGCACAGCTTTCCTCAATTATTTGGCACATTTTTCGATACAAGTCAAATTGGTTTGCTAGAACTTCAGAACTTTATTGCATGTCTGCAAAATGTAGTTCCTCACCCAATACACTCGATTCGTGCTTTATAACCCAGTTACTGTGTGAGTAATTTGGCCAAGGCCACCACCACATAAAGTGTATTTGCCATCATGTGAGCCACACTGCTCAAAATAATGAGTCGTCTTATCACCATGACAGTCAAATATGGAAATTAAGATAAAAAAATCTGATATTTGTTGAGACGAGTCAATAGTACATAGAAAAAACTAATAAATGAACATTTGTATTTATACAGTACATTTATTTGAGTACAAATATATTACATGCTATGTGCAATCTTGCATGTCTAATTACTCTACTCACAAAAAAATACTAAATGCATCCATGAAAAGTGTATTCTTGGTGGACATCCTGTCGCTCTTGTTGGCCTTGCCAGAGATTATATTTCTTCCAAATGCTCTTCCATGAGCATGTTACTGTAGTTTTGCACTGTGGACAGTCTACATATATATGCTCCCAAATCTGATTGTTAAATAGACTTTGCAAATTGGATTGCAATTAGAGGTCATTTACCAATTTAGCAGACATTACAAACAATGTCAATACCAGATATTTATGGTGTAAATGTGTGTGTGTGTGTGTGTGTGTGTACAAATGTTTGACATTTGAATAAATTGCTTCGAGTCTGATGGCTTACACAATGAAAAATGATTTGGAGTTTGATAAATAGGAATTGACCATTTGCAATCAGTTTTTGTCCAAATTACAAATAATTGTACTTTTACTTTTTCCACACTTGCTGAAAAACCAAACGTTGCCCTCATACATCACACACAAGGCCTCAGAAACACACACACTACAACACACTCTCACACACTGCAGCAATAATGACAAAGAATATTTCCAAAACTGGCAGGTTCTGTTGCTTGTGGTTCCCCTCAATAACATTTCATACGATAAACACAAAAACACACAACCAATGTATATACTCTGGCACATTTAATCACGTACTGGGGTGTGACGAGACGCTTACACGAGACGTGATGAGATTTTTTACAGTATTTTAAAGAAATCTTCAATGATGAAATACATGAATGAATAAATTATCTATTTAACTGAAAAATAAAATAGGGTATATGCAGGAGTATGCGGAAGGACTTTTAATTTGTCAGTAAGCTGGGTTAAGTGCTTACGGTGAATTCTACAACATAACAAAATCAGTGTGTTTAAGGTTTGTTTTCTTTCAAAATCAGCGATCTCCACTGACTGAGTGATATCTGATATAAAGTGGGTCTCAGATAGTAGAAGAAGCACTGCAATAAATTACATTTCCCCCACCATGTCTTTAAAATATGAACATTTACTTTACCTCAGTATATTCAATATATTCTTCTGCACTAGCCTGCCAATCCTGACAGGCGCGTGCGAGTAAACAACTTTGTATTGTTTTACACTTGAGCAACTAAATGAATGATGAAGTCTATTTATTTGATTATATTTTAATTATATTACAACCCTAAATGCTGTAAAAGAAACCATATAAAACGGAAAAAAGTCACATTAACCATTCACCAGAAGTTTATCATTATAGGAGGAAACACTAGCTCCACATATACCCTATTATGAAACTATTTAGGTGCTTTTTAACTCAACTTGTAAAGAATGTTATTTTACATGTATTTTAATGAATTGTGCCATAAAGGACACACAAACACTGCTAAATATTTAGCTATAAACTCTACTGACTGGCATCTCCCCTGTACAATTTCACATGAGAGTCAAACTCCTTTCCACAAATGGAACTTGTCTGAAAAATGTCTGTAATCATGTCATTGATGGTGTTGGATTTTTAGCAGCTTCACTTTCATTCAGCAGCAGCTTCTGTTTATTTCCAGACAGCATAAACATGTGTTCGGTCATGATGATATGACGATGACAGGTGTATCTGTCTCTAGAAGATCACTGTGTGTATATGTGTGTGTGTGTGTGCATGCGCACTCAGAGGAGATGTGTGTCTGTGGTCTTTTACTGACTCGATGGGTGCAGAGAAGTGTCAAACAGCTGAGTGTGTATGGCTTACCTTGCCTAGCTAAAAGTACAACACAACGGTAATAGTTTGAGGATGTCGTTTACATGGCTGTACTGCACGGCAATAATGCGACTGAAATAGGAATACTCCACATGTCTTAATTCGATTTATGTTTATGATGATTTTGGCTTTAAGCATATCTAAAGTGCTATTCCATCGTATGTTATGAGCCGTAGTTAATGCGTGCGGCTGCAGTTGTAGCAGCCTCTGCTTTTGGACGCGGCACCCCTCGACCTCTGGTGAAGGTAAAATTGGTTATGTCACACTCACCTGCCCCAAACGAGTTATGTGCAACTCCAAGGCCTGCCTGTCAGGTGTGTGCAAAGCACTTGATGTTCGGTTCTAATAAAATCCTGCCTCCAATCTTCAGTGCTAAATTCACCCTCATGCTCCATCATAACATCACAACTCACGAGACAACTGTACACCTCGACGAGAAATCAACACGATTTAGTCTCATGAGATCTCGTAGCCCGAGATCTTGTCACATCCCTATTATGCACTATACAATACAACACACACATACCATTGGAGAACAGCTGTAATGTCCTGAGCAGTCTACAACTGTTGTGGGAAAAGTAAAGAATCAACTGCTCAGTGATTTTGACTCTCATTAGACCTGTAGATCTCAGCTGCAGTTCAGAGAGTTTCTGAGATATCAGTGATTAAACACACAACCGCTTCAACACTAATGTCATTCACAATAATTATTAACGTGTGTTTCTGTGTGTGGAGAGACAGGGACATGAGAAAGACTGAGTCTGTGTTGGAATGTGATAGTAGTGACTGCTGTGTGCCTGTGTGAGTGTGTGCGTGCTTCTCCTGCTGTTAGTGTGGGCTGTGGGCCGCATGGGTGTGCAGTGTTTGGCTGGTAACACTGAACGCTGTCCCCTGCTGAAAGATTCCAGAAGCTTCTCCTCCTGGCGGGGCTCTGGGTCATGCGTTTGTCATCATGACCTCTGACCCCTCAGGCCAGCGTGGCAGCAGGAATGTGGGAGATGTTTACGCTGCTGGAGCTGATGGAGTCCAGGTGGCCGCTTGGTTTTCTCTCGTCTTTCTCTGTAGTGCTCCGTCACTCGCTGCTTACTGCTGCTCAATTATTTTATGGCATCGAGCAGGTAATTTGTGTGTGTAACAGCTCGCGGTCTCGGTTCTGTTTTCTGTGGGGAGGCCTCTGCGGTGCGCTTATTGTGAAAAGCGATGTAAGAGAGGAAGAGCAGCGCTGTCCCACCTTCACACAGCTCCATCTCTCTCTCTCTCTCTCTCTCTCTCTCTCGCCATCATTCATCTGCTGATGGCTTTTTGAAGTGCTCTCTAACTTCTGGAAAGTTTTCCACCTCCCCCTCCCTTTTAAAAGGCCATTAAACTGTGTTGTAATGCAAACGGTAATTCTAAAGAGACCAAACAGGTGTCCGATGTGCAGGCAGCGTGTCTAATGTAGCTATTACATGGACAACAGCAGATTATCATAAAAGCATCTCTCCTTAATGTGGACTGGACTGATCAATAGCAGACTGGCGATGAGACGTGCACACGCTCACACACACACACACACACACACACACACACACACACACACACACACACACACACACACTCTGCAGACTGGAACTGATATTTGCTGCACTTTATTAATCCTCTCTAGTGACATGGTCTGATGCTGTGCACACACACACACACACACTGAGTGTAGATTAAGGCGTGTTTTCACTGTCGCTCTGCTTATCTTGATAGAAGCGAGCTCTAGCTCTGGGTTTGGGTTTAGGGTCTGGCTCTGGGTTTGGGTCAGATTTAATGATGTCCGCTTTACCTTTGCTCTGCCTCTACACACACACATCTGTCTGCACTGGCCTCGGGCTGGTTCCTGCCGCTCTGTGAAGGGTCAGAGGTCACGCTGCTCCTCCACAAGCGTCTGACGTAACATCTCTCTGGAAGCGGCACGGGTGTCGATCCGAGCGCAGGACTTCTGCTGGCCTCCAGCTCGTTCAAAGGCTGTATTTTTAGAGCCACTACGAGGCAGAAGCTGCTCTTCGCTGCTCTCTGTGTTTTTGAAGTACTCTCTGCAGGCACAAAGCTTTTACTCGTACCTTTTTGGATTAAAACGATCCTCATTAAAGCACTATGAGGCTTTTCATCCTTTCGCTGGTGTGAGGGAAAGCTTATTTAACGTGCTTTATTGAGTTGGGTGCTGCAGAGATGTGTCATGTTTTACCGCACAGCAGAAACACTCAAATGTCATTTTTGGTCAAGTCACTAATCTGTGAAATGCTCTGACTGTATCACGACGACCCACAGAGCAAAGGGCTTTTATTTATTTCGACAAAGTGATGTATATGTGCAGGGAAAACTGGGCTTCAGCAGGATATTTAGGGCTCGGTTTACTCAACATTTACTCATTCCCTGCTCTTTGTTTCCTGACTGACTTTAATGCGATGGCTTTAACACCACCTACAGCTCGGTCTTTTACAGTGCTAACCAACATCCCAGCCGGATATTCATTGCATCGAATGTTTGTTTGAGCAGTGTGTGCAAAGAGTGTATATTTTTGTCACGTCAAACTCAACTTCATACAGCCACAAAGTGAACTGCTTTAAATTAGTCGCATTAGTGATGTATAATGTTGGAGTGTTTCTGACTCTGAATGGACTATGCACAGCTAGTGTTTTTCAGCCAATGATGAACCTCTGGTGAAAGCTTTATGTGACTATTTTCAGTGTCACACAGTTCCTTTTCCAGCATGGATGTTGTAATGCAACTCAAATATTATCAGTTAAATAGACATAAGCATCTATTTGGTTGTTTAAGCGTAAAAAAGAGACAAAAGACTGTTTAAACGCAGGCATCGTCATTAGCAGCAGGCGAGCGCAGAAACTCGAGCAGGCGAGCGCAGGGTAAATTTATTTCCATGTTTTAAAGACACGGCACAGAACAATATAATTTAACGCAGTGCTTCTTGTTTGGTCTGACGCCCACTTTAAACCGTATGTCAGCGAGGCAGTGAAGATCGTGTTTTTTTAAAGAATCAGATCTTAAACGCAGTGATGTTGTATGGGATGACAATTCACCGGAAGCCCTGGGGCTGACTGACTAAGATTAAAAGTCCATGGGCATATAGCCCCCTTGGTTTGAGGAAGCTGTCGGCCGATTCATCAGTTTGGTTCAAATATAAAATAAATAATAATAATACAAATGGGCATCTTGTGCAAAACAGATGGAGGTCAGCATTCCTGCTCTTTGGATATTCTCCTGGCCTGCTTTCACACAAAAGTACAAACCCAACACTAAGCCCTCCTGCATGTGTCTGTATGCTGTAGATGAAGCGATCTGTGTTTGCATGTGAAAACAGAGTCACTGTTAGCAGGAGGGAATCTGCCGATTGAGCGCCGTACTCCAGACCACAGCCCGAGGGAAAAGATCAGCAAAACGAATTCTGCCTTTAAAAAGCTATCTGACAAACAGCAGCACTGCAATCCAGCCAATTTCTGCATGTTGGTTTGATAAGCATCCTCTGGGTCTCGCTGCACCACCGAGGGCTTCCCATGTGTGACTTCATAAAATTTGCCTCTTACAAATAAGGCTTTGATCTCCTGTAAGTAATACAGATTTAACCCAATATTTCAAGCTATATTAGCCAGACGGTAATAGCTGCTGACGTTCTGCTTGTTGTGAATGTGTAGTTGAGGAGAGGAGATGCTCAGCCAGTCGTCCGTCTCTGAGCGCTAAAGAAGCAAAGACCTGTTAAAACACGCTCTGTAATGGATTAAACGCGGCATGTTTTTACCTGCTGTGTAATTGGTGTATTAAAATGTCAAGTGACTGCACTGAATGTAATATCACCTCATCAGCTCAGCCGATATAAACTTCATGCACTGATCGTCATCCGTCAGAAGGCAGGATCACCAGAACCCTTCTGAATTCTAGCGCTTTCAGAGCAGAGATCAGCGGCTGATGTTTTCAGGAGATCACGCACGACCGCCAGCGAGTTTGTGTTTGTGTTTAAGACGACACGTGGCCAACGAAAAGCAGCAGTAAAAACCCTTAAATCAGTTAAAGCACGAGAGATTCTGCACAGCAAAAGACAGAAGTTGCTGGGATTGATCAGAGCACACACACCCACACACACACACACACACACACACACACACACACAGAGAGAGAGTATCCAGGGCTAGAGTGTGTCTTGTGCCGGGCTGCATTGATTTAATGCATTACTCAAACTGCTGGAGAGAGAGAGAGAGTGTGTGTGTGTGTGTGTGTGTGTGTGTGTGTGTTTGAGAGAGAGAGGTAGAGTCTCTCCTGACTGCATTAAGAGCCTCCAGCCTTTGTGATTCCTTTTGATCAAATCTCTGAGAGAGACGCGTGTCGTGCCCTCTTCCAGCCAGCTGTGAGGGACCGGCCCGCACCCGTGGGGGAGGAGTGTGTGTGTGTGTGTGTGTGTGTGTGGGTGTGTGTGAGTGAGAGGGAAAGAGAGGTGTGTATGTGTGTGAGGGTAAGAGGTGAGTGTGTATATGTGTGTGTGACGGGGGAAGAGAGAGAGAGAGAGATGAGTGTGTGTGTGCTGGACAGAGAGAGAGAGAGAGAGAGAGAGAGAGTTGTGTGTGTGTGTGTGTAGGAGAGAGGGAGGAAGAGATCTCCTAAGGTGAGAGAGATACGGCGGGTAGGAGGGTCTCATTCCTCTCCCCAGCTCCCAGTTCCAGCACACACACTCCTGCTGGACGCTCACACACACACTCACAGGGCCTGAGGACGAGCGCTGCGTTTGCAGACTGCAGGAGAAAGTGTGTGTGTTGTGAGTGATGGATCTCTGCTGTAGGATCTAGAACTTGTACGGACAGGAGCCGCTGGAATGGCAAACTCAGAGACGCTGGAAACTTCCGTCTGAGCAAGATGTCTGAGGTAAGAAGTTTGTTTTTCTTCTCAAAAGTCAGAAGTGTTCCTCAGAGAGAGCCGAGAGGGACACAGCGGAGAGTAGGAGCTGAGCACACACTGCTGCGCTGAGACACGGAGCTTTTAAAAGAGCTGTGCTTATTTTGTGAGCCTCGAGCTTTGTAGCTTGTGTGTGTGTGTGTGTGTGTGTGTGTGTATTGGTTTTTGGGACACAATATAAAGTTATACTTGAAAAGGAAAGAGAAAAATTGCAGGTAAGCTCTTGTGTATTAAACTTTACTGTGTGTAGAGAAGGGTGTGTAAAATATGAGTTTTCACAAGAGTGTGTGTGAGTGTGTGTG
Source organism: Danio aesculapii (assembly GCF_903798145.1). Taxonomy (NCBI): domain Eukaryota; kingdom Metazoa; phylum Chordata; class Actinopteri; order Cypriniformes; family Danionidae; genus Danio; species Danio aesculapii. Next base: position 23,362,947 of record NC_079452.1, on the reverse strand, counting down.
TGTTTGTTACTCGTTCGCTGGAATGTAATTCTATACAGCAGTAATTCTCCGCCACGGCTGAAACAGCGGATATCTGTGAGTGTTCGTACCGCTTGTTTAAGCTGAAGAGCGGAGCAGCAAATGAGTCTTCTAGAGGCGCAGAGATGTTATTGATCAGCGGGACTCGGAGGGTGTTTTCCCACTCTCTGCCTTTGTGCCGATGGAGACGAGTTAGTGTCCCAAAGTGGGACTGAGACCCGACTCTGGGCGGGCAAACACAGCTAATGGCCTTGGGGCGTGAAAGCTGTGTGTGTGTGTGTGTGTGTGTGTGTGTGTGTGTGTGTGTGTGTGTGCTGGCTTCATTAAGCTCATGTTGATCTGTCATTGTTGTTTGCCGCTACAGGCCCGTGTTCAGAGATCTGACAGTAAACTCTGTTAGCGACTCCTCCAGCGCTGCTTTTACTCATACGCTGCTGATTTTCTCTCTTCATATATTCGCACATTCACACACTACATTATTGTGGTCTTTGTTGAAATACTACTTTGTGCAGTTAGTTAAACTATTATTCCTCTGGTCTTTTACGATATTCTGGGGAAAAACATTTACTGAGGAGCGCTGGGTTAGAGAGTTACACATTTCACATTGTAAAAACATATATTTAAACACATAAACTTAGGAATTAAGGAATATTAACATGTTTTCTGTTTTTACAATTGTCAGAAAAATACCAAAATCTGAGATGATGTATCATTGCTGCAGCGTATTTCAGTGAAGTCTAACCATCGCTCATAAAGCTTAATTTAATTAACCTGAATTTACATTTGATGAGACACAGAATTAAATCTCTCGTTTGCAGAATGAAATATTACATTTAAATCGATTTAGACATTGAAGATTTAAAAAGTTTGACTCAATGCATCAGATCAGTGGTTTTTGAAATATCTTTGCGTAGGCTTGTGTGTGCCGATTTGCTTGATAAATATAGGAAAAGACTGATGGTGTGGTTTTCTTTGCTCTTTCTTTATTGTTAAATATATCTGAGTTGTGTATTTGTGTCAGTATTTATTCAGACATTTGTAGATATATTGAGGTCCAGTGTATCATTCAGTGTGAGTCAATACATCTATTATAGCACGACACATTAAAAATAAATAAAGAATCATTTTTAAGTTTAAAATTAAATCAACATTTGGCATTTTCATCTAAAGTCAGCAGAGTCATGAAAATAAAAACTGATGTGTTCATGCAGATACACATGTACATGTTTATAAAATGTGTGTGTGCACGTACATGGGGAGAAAGAAGGACAAATAAGAAATGTGAATTTATTTAAGCTCAGAGACGGTATTATGGTGTGTGTGTTTTTGACAGGCTATTTGCTGCACGGTGGTGAACTGCAACTGTGACAGTTTTAAACCTGGTAAACTAAGGCGGCGACTCTGTGAACACTGTAGGCACGGCTGGGTCGCTCATGGTGAGTTTCACATGCTCTACAATATTATATTACACACAAATGTTACCCACACAACATAAAATCAGACTTTTACCGTATATTTACAGGACATGGTTTACTGGCCCCTTTTTTGCCTCTCCTGCTTTGTGCAGCAGTTTACAGAAATACTCAGTGTTCAATCCACATCAAGCTTAATTGATCAATAATAATCATTACTTTAAAAAATAAATAAAACAACTATATATTTTCTGTGAAGAATTCGTTGCAGTGTAGCACTGACAATAGAAACGATTGGGAAAGATTTGTAAATGTGAATTGTTGCATTAAAATTACTTTAACAAGAGTTAAACAGTGTGCTCATTTAGATGTTTCTAACCCTTCTTACTAACCGGTTTCCATGAAATATAATACCTACTAAAGACAAAAATGTATTCTATTTATTCCACTGAATATGAATCCTTATAACATGTGCGTGCTTTCTGTAGAAAATGTGGCATGAGTCTAAAGATTGTTGTGTGGTAGTAATTGGCATCGTCACAAATACTGATGGTTGAGCTTAACATGAAATAAATATTCCTTTAAAATATTTAAAGACAATAAATCTGTTCATTCTTTGTTATTCAGAATTTAAATGTATTTTGTCTTCAAAATGAAATATGGGTATGTTTATGGCCCAGGATATATGTGATCGTAATCGTCCACCTTTGTAGATGATAATCATTAATAATGCATTGTTAAAGTTCTCAGCCATGCACCATGGCAAATGTACAGAAAAAGACCTTTATTCTAGTACATTTGCAATGCCCAGAAAAGAAATATCCTAATAATAATGCAAATGTAGATGCTAAATCCTACAAAGAAAGATGCATTCAGAAATGAATGACAAAAATGCTTTCATCAAACACACTGAGATGCTCTGCTGGTTTCTGCACGTGTGATGTTAACTGCTTTCTGTTGTGTTAAATTGCAGCTCTGAGCAAGCTGAAGGTTCATCACATGTACCAGGGAAGCCAGGTGGAGATCGTTCACTCCAATGTGGTATTTGATATCTGTAGTCTGATGCTTTACGGGACGCAGGCGATTCCAGTGCGTCTGAAGATCTTGCTGGACCGACTCTTCAGCGTCCTTAAGCAAGAGGAGGTTATTCAGATCCTCAATGCACTGGACTGGACTCTGCAGGACTACATCCGCGGATACGTCCTGCAGGTCAGATGCTTTTTCTTTCACTGCACTAATTTGAGATGTATAATTACAGATTTGTCACACTTTACCTAAAAAAATAACCAGAGGAGAGCCACTGAGATTTCTGCCTTCGGTTTGCTTATCAAGTATTCAGGTGCTTGAATTAAATTCATGGTAGTTCCTCTGGTGGTGAATGTAAAGTTAAAGCCTCTTCAGACCTCCAGATGAATGCTGTATGATGAAATATTTAATCTGGTTACAACACGAAGCTGCTGCATGACTTTCAAAGCCTGCTGGCACTCAAGAGTAATTACAGGCGGACTGAAAGAGTTGCCCGACTCGCCTCTGATCTCTCCCCTCCCCTCCCACTCCGACAGGGAAACCCACATCATCTAAATGAAGAAAAATTACGCTACAGAATGAATCGCTCTGCTGCAGTAATTAGACCTCTCAAGTCCACACATATTAGATGTATGGACGACTGGTTTTTCAGTAGCTGTGTCAATCTGTCAGAAGTCATGGAGTAATTTAGGGTCCAAGTGCTGAACATTTGTTGCTTTAATATTCATGACCCAATGACATTCCTTGTGTGTGTGTGTGTGTGTGTGTCCAGGACGTGGCCGGTAAGGTGTTGGACCGCTGGGCAATAATGACCTTTGAAGAGGAGATTGTCACGCTTCAGCAGTTCCTCCGATTCGGGGAGACCAAGTCCATCGTGGAGCTCATGGCCCTGCAGGATAAGGAGGGACAGGCTGTTGTCGTCTCCACCACCAAGACCAATTCTGACATCCGCAGCTTTATCGAGAGCAGCACGCAGCGCTCTGTACGGCTGCCTGCTAAAGCGGACGCTCCCGGCTGCAGTAACGGGCACCATTTCGAGACGCTGGTCAACAGTATGGCGCTCATGTTGCCGCTGCAGCTCATGAACTCGGTGCCCGCGCCTCTGCTGAGCTGCAGTACCGACTCTGACCACCAGGAGGTGCAAAACAGGCACGAAGCTTCAGAAATAAGCCTGGACAGTGTTTCGCCATTCGAGTCTGGCCCCGTGAGAACAGACGTGCTGCTGAACAACGAATCTCCAAAGATGGAGTCGGAAGAGTATAATGTGAGCGGAAACTCCTCTCCGTCCACGAACTGCACACCCTCCGTCCACTCCGAAATCACACACCTGTCTCCGGAGAGCAAGATCCGCTGTGCAGAGAAGAGCGGATCGCTGAAGAAGGGCCGTGTGTTCTGCAGCGCCTGCGAGAAAACCTTCTATGATAAAGGCACGCTGAAGATCCACTATAACGCGGTTCACCTGAAAATCAAACACAAGTGCACCATCGAGGGCTGCAATATGGTGTTCAGCTCCTTACGCAGCCGGAACCGGCACAGCGCCAACCCCAACCCGCGGCTGCACATGCCAATGAACCGCAACAATCGTGACAAAGACCTGCGGGGCGGCCTGAGCCCGGGCCCAGAGGACGGGCAGGAGGACGAGAAGAGAGAGTTCATTCCCATCCCGGAGAGCCGCACCGTCTCCAGTTTCATCATTCGCAATTCCGAGCCCAAACTGCACGGCTCGCTGTCCGGCCTGAGCCAGAGTGGCATCCTCTTTCCCAACCTGAAGACAGTGCAGCCAGTGCTGCCCTTTTACCGCAGCCTGGTGACCCCGGCCGAACTGGCACACACACCGGGCAACCTGCCCTCCCTGCCGTTGCTGTCCTCCTCGGTGCCCGCAGGCTCCAGACACATGCAGACGGACACGGTGCCCAAGAAGAAATCTCGCAAGTCCAGCATGCCAATCAAAATCGAGAAAGATGAGCTGGCAGAGGAGGGCGTGTCCGAAGAAGAGACTCCGCCCCTCAGCCCATGCACAGAAAACTGTGGCGTCAGCAGGGCAGGCCGTGAGGATGGCGAGAATCTTCTCCAGGCCGCTGTGGACACCCAGGATACTCAGTGGCACAAGCTGACCCATGAGGACAGTTGCATCGTCTCACCATCCTCTCCTTCTATCTTTCACATTAAACAGAACAGCGGAAAGGAGGAGTCCTTAAAATGTGAAGAGCCAGCATGCAGTTCCCGCCCGGAGCCCTGCAGCCACTGGCCAGCCCATTTCACACACTGCAGTGAAAACTGTGCAGACGGCGGCAGTGACCCCGAGAGCGTGGGTCTGGATGATAAAGAAGAGCTGTCGCACCCGTGTGAGATCTGCTGTAAGACATTTAAAAACCCTTACAGTGTGAAAATGCATTATCGCAATGTGCATTTAAAGGAGATGCACATGTGCACTGTGGACGGCTGCAATGCTGCGTTTCCATCCCGCCGCAGCAGAGACCGGTAAGATGGTTATGTTTGAGGGAAATTAATTTGTGAGCAATACATTACACAAAACTGTGTGTAGAAAGCACATGGCAGTGGGTGTGTGTGTGTGTGTGTGTGTGTGTGTGTGTGTGTTGATGCTTCTTTATACATGCATAGAGTTAGAAAGAAAAACTTGTTGGTGTTCTCTTCAAACGTCTTTGCTTTTAATTCTCTAGACACAGTGCAAACCTGAATCTGCACCACAGGCTGTTGACCAAAGATCATTCAGGAACATCTCTCCGCAGAGAGCCTCCAGATCTGCTTCACCAAACGCCCCTGGGTCAGACGTCCGGCATCCTGAAGGGCAGCCAGCGCACGGGTCTGGTGTTCCCCATGAGTAAATCCCTGGAGCCAGCAGAGGGTGGTGTGGAAAACGAGGCAGTGTTGGACCTGAGCACCCGTGGGAGCAGCCAGTCGTCCTGGGACTCGGGCAGCGATGAAGGGCTCCCCCTGGAGGATAGTGAGGAGAGCTGTGACGGGCCGGCCGCATCTCCCAGCCTCCAGCAGTCCCACAGCTCCTCCATCACCTGCCACATCTGTCAGAAAGTTTACAGCAACAAAGGCACATTCAGGGCTCACTACAAAACGGTGCACCTCCGCCTGCTCCACAAGTGCAAAATCCCAGGCTGTGACACCACGTTCTCTTCTGTTCGGAGCCGCAACCGCCACAGTCAGAACCCAAATCTACACCGTAACCTTGCAGGGAATATTTCCCTCAAGCAGGAGTAGGATTCTCCTAAATATACATAGTCAGCGGTTCACTGTAATAATTGGGGCTCATGAGCACTCTGGTCTTTGTACTGCACAATCAAGCACAACTGGAAGGACACAATCATATTTATAACGAACCCTGATGTTGTTTACCTTTCTAATGTTAAGAAATGTTTTTTCATCTCTGATGTTATATCTACTTGAGAAACTTTACATATATTTATTGAATTTTTTAAGAGCAGAAGCGAAAGACAGATGCCTAAAATGACTGAAGAAACTACACAGACAATCAAGAACATCGAGAAAACAAAATGACCTTGAGAGATCCTTAAATTAATCAGTGCTGTTATACAGTATGCTTAGTCGTGCGTTTTTAAAAAATCCAAAGCCGCATAAAAATCATGTCTGGTTTTCCTTCTCTGCACTTATTCACTGAGATACACGTGTTTCAACAGCAGGAGACTGAGAGAGAGAACTGATACAGCATTGTAGAGTGATAAAGATGGAGATGTAGGAAAGATACAGATGGAGATGAAGGAATGCGAAAGAGAGAGGTAGGAATGAGTCTCTGATGTGGGCGAGACTCTCGTTATCATGTGTTGCAGTGAAAGTTCTGGCATATGTGTGTGTTTGCTTGCTCTTCAGTTTTTTTAATTGCAAAAAGAAAACAATCAGTGGTCAATAGATTGTGTTGATGTTCCAATCAATATGCCCTTAAAAGAGGCTGTTGTGCTTATGAGTAAGTTATTGTGTTAGTGTAAGTTGTATGTTTTTGGGTCAAGCACTTGCGGTGTTCAATGTCTTATTTATCTTCATATCTGGATGGAGTCGGTCATGCCTCCGTCACCTACACACTAAAGGTGAAAAAAAAGGTTTGTCGTGATAAAACGCATCTGTTTGGTTTAACGTTTGCAATCAAAATACTGAATCCTGGAGATAGTAGTGTAATCTGCCGTATTGTCTGAATCATTTCAATCAGATGTTTTTTACAAAAAGGCTATTTCTTATTAAATTGATTTGCATCTGCCGCTGTCGTGCTTGGCCCCTGAATCGCTGCTTATATTACTATTGTTGATCTTGTTGTGGAGACCAAAGATTCTTGATTCAGGATGTGTGCAAATCAGCAGAAGAATCAGACGACACATGGACAAATCAGAGTCGTCTGACAATGCTTTCACACAGGTTGCTCTAAAGACGATTGAGTTTTGTAATGTGTGCTTTATCATGTGCATGGGGTTTGAGTAAAACAGTGAAGGCTTAGACTGAGGTCAGCAAATGAAGACTGATGCTCTTAAAGCACAAACCTGTGGACATGTATTCCTTTATCTTTGCTTTACCTGCAAAATCTTTTGTACTCTTCCCCTACACCACAAGTGTATGCTGAAATGTGATGAGCAGGGTTATCAGGATTATAAAACTAGTCTAACCCTAACCCACAATCATTTATTTGTCTTCAGTGAAATCATTTTCCACTGTTAATAAACTATTTAAAAATACCACTGAATGCCTACTTGTATACAAGAACAGTGAAAAATTAAATATGCATGATGTTGTTGTTTCTAAGCTAAGGCTTAACATTCAGGTGCAGACTGTATAAAACAGTGTACCATCTACAAATTTAGAAATCAAACTGCACCTAAAAATGTCCAGAAGTTGTTTGATTTTTTTAATCTGTTATTAATTCACACACTGGCTTTACTCTGCACAGGAACACATGTGGAAATATCCTGATCACAGATTACATTTACCATTTTCAGTATTTCAGGCAAAATTATGCTGTTTCCATTGTTCCTCCTAGATCACAGCATTTGTTATAACATGTCAGTCTGATACAGAACTCTTGCCATAGTGGATAGAAGAGTAAAAGATTTATAGTAAAGAAAAAGTTACACATACAAACACGACTGAATTTTCAAGCATATTTAACCTGATGAGTGAAATTGTTCTTTCTAGGCTGAACAAATAGCACAATTACAAAAAAGATTATCATCATCATCACCAAATGCAAAACCCAAGTCCATCAAATGACTATTTCTTGCATCGTGTCTCTTGTACACATCAGTAAAGCAGTTCCTCATTCCTTTGAACAAATTGCAAATTCTTCTGTACATCCAATGCAAATGATGATGTGCAGTTCTCTGATGTTTCCGGCATGATCAGTTACTCATGTCATGTTGATCAAAATGTATTATTTTGGTCTCTGTTGAATATTCTCACCCCCCACAACATCTATTCATGTGTTCATGGTATAAGTGTTTACATGCAAAATGGCTGAACGAGTTGTCATAATCCATTTCTCTAGGGCATTTCTATTAGACTTTGTTCTAAATCTGTCTAGACTTGGTACATTACTCCCCGGTGAATCTTGACTTTTTCTAATATAGGTGCATCTCAAAGAAGGTTGCCCTATGTTCACATTTCTACTTTACAGTTTTTCTCAATTGCTTTGGCTCAATTCTTGATTGACATTTTTATTTTTCAAAACAATAAGTGTAGATCTCTGAACAATTAGCTTACTGTTCACTTCAGAGTGACATTTCTTATTGATTTAAGCAAATAGCAAATGCTTTGGCACATGTGTGGAAACAGTGTCTTTAGTTTGACCAAAAATTAAATGCAAATGGCTTGTTGATCAAAACTGAGGAGTCAGTTCTCATTTAAACTGTCAAACTATGGAATAAAATCACTGTGATAAATATTTCGTGCATAAATAAAATTCACGCATCCGTAATTATAAAATCATAAAGGAAAACAGAGGGTACTTGTAATTTTCCGAGGGTACAATTCCAAAATCTGCGATTAGAACAGACTCAGATACGACATTTTCTTAGTCTGTTTGTATATGACTGATGAATTTACGATGGGTGTACTTTACAAACACCAAATACAGTTTCACCACGGACACGACAACCTGATTACGAGTACGAATCAAACAGCGACACTCCACTGTCAAAATGACGTCACCGCTGCCACAGGCATTAATAAACAAGCGAGAGTCATCGATCACAACGGCACGCCTGCTGGATACTCGAGCTCCACACACACCGTCTCAGGTAAGATTTCTGTTATTCCCTCTTTGAGAAATGTCCGTCATGAGCTGTAATAAAGGTGAAGACTTAATGAGGTCCATTTTCACAGTTTTTTTTGGACATTTTACAGAATCAAAATGAAGAACGGGCCAAGGATAGTGAGCACAATGTAAGTTAACATTACAGGCAGCAAGCGCAGAGTTTCTCAGGGAATCACTTAACAGTGTTTAACTATAACATGACATCTGTTGATTAAGAAACCTTTCTTAAAGCCAGATTAATAGACCATTGATCTATTATGTATTGAAGATATCAGCAAAAGGCAAGTTTAATATTTCGGGGTTTGTGCTTACCAGAGATGTGTAATGTTAAACATTTTTGAGACTATGAATCAAAATAAATATTAAATATGTTAATTATGTGACCCCGGACCACAAAAGCAGACATGAGGGGCAATCATCTGAAACAGACCTGTATGTCATCTGAAAGCTGAATAATTAAGCTCCTCATTGATGTATGAAGAGGAGAAGATATGATCAGATATATATACTTTTATATCATCTTTAAATTTGTACTAAGTAAGGTATTAGTAACTGTTAATATAAATGTTTGTTATGTTATTTGTTATTATTTGTTTGTTATATTACTTGATTAAACTATTAGTTAAATTTTATTGTATCATTATAATTAATAAAACTATTACCATAAACATTTCTATTACCATTTAGCCGTATACTATTCTGTGTGTTTCTCTCTTTCCGTGTGTGTTTGTTCTATATTGGTGATTGTTAAATTACCACATTATATTCTGCTTATTCTGATTTAAAGTTCCAAATAATTAATAAGAGTAAAAATGTTCTTTGTTTTGTCTATCTTTACTGGATAAATCTGTCTGATTTAGTTTGTGTTCTCTGGTGATCTTCTAGGGTGTTTGTGAGTTACTTAATCAACTTAATCAAAAAGGTTTCTTAATCAACAGATGTCATGTTATAGTTAAACACTGTTAAGTGATTCCCTGAGAAACTCTGCGCTTGCTGCCTGTAATGTTAACTTACATTGTGCTCACTATCCTTGGCCCGTTCTTCATTTTGATTCTGTAAAATGTCAAAAAAAAAACTGTGAAAATGGACCTCATTAAGTCTTCACCTTTATTACAGCTCATGACGGACATTTCTCAAAGAGGGAATAACAGAAATCTTACCTGAGACGGTGTGTGTGGAGCTTGAGTGCCCAGCAGGCGTGCCGTTGTGATCGATGACTCTAGCTTGTTTATTAATGCCTGTGGCAGCGGTGACGTCATTTTGACAGTGGAGTGTCGCTGTTTGATTCGTACTCGTAATCAGGTCATCGTGTCCGTGGTGAAACTGTATTTGGTGTTTGTAAAGTACACCCATCGTAAATTCATCAGTCATATACAAACAGACTAAGAAAATGTCGTATCTGTGTCTGTTATAATCGCAGATTTTGGAATTGTACCCTCCTAAAATTGCGAGTACGCTCTGTTTTCCTTTACGATTTTATAATTACGGATGCGTGAATTTTATTTATGTACGAAATATTTATCACAGTGATTTTATTCCATATCAAACTCTTCACAACTTCTCAGTCATTTTTCATTGTGTAAGCCAGGGCCATTCAATTAGTTTGTCAGTAGGCCAGTTCATGAAAAGCATCCCAAATGAGGGGCCAGAGAGATTTTTTAATACGAGCGAGGACACAACTGCAATAAGAGCCCATATGCTTTATTTTTGCTCCTTAAGACAGCCACGTTGGTTTTTTGTACATTAAAAAGTTCAGATGTTGTATTTTGAAACTACATAATATCAGTGCATTGTGCAATAGGCTCTTTTTAGAAATATTCAAATGTTGTATTTCAAAGCACAACAAGAGCAGAGCATTGCTTAAGTAGGCTTCTTATAATCATGAAGAATAATCATGGTTATTGCATCTAATGTAAATTTAAGCTTATATTAAGTATTTAGATTAACTGTTGTTATCATCTGCGTTCATACATACATAATCATTTTAATAACAATTCATCTAACATATATTGTTTACATTGCACTGAAAGCCACACACAATTCTCACTGCTACAGCGTGAGATGTTTTCTACTGTGTGCACCCAGAAAGTCACAGAATTAAAGTGCAGTTAGTAGTGAAATCGGCTAATTGTTGTATACCTAATAACTATATCAGTGCATAGTACAAAAGGTCTTTTCTACACACATATACAAATGTTTTCAGCTATTCGCGCCACATGCCACACTCACGCTCTGCGCAGCCTTCAACTGCAGCTTGTGCTGTATTGAACAGATGCATGTCACTTCATAATTAAAGCGGCTGTTTTTCGACTGAACTAATTTTATTTTTGATGTCTTTGTCACACTATTTGGTGGGCTGAAACAAATTGCCTCGGGGGCCAAGTTTGGCCCACGGTGCACTAATTGAATATCCATGGTGTAAGCCATGACACTCAAAACTATTCAATTATCAAACATTTGTTTACGCACATGTTTAGACCATAAAAATCTGGTAATAACATTGTTTGTTATGTCTGCTAAATTAGTAAATGACCTCTAGTTGTGACGCAATTTGTGTTATCTATTTATTATGGCTGTCAGTTGCTGCTCGCATCAAATTCAAAGCTCTGATGTTTGCTTACAAAGCGACCTCTGGCTTTGCTCCTTCTTACCTGCTCTCACTTCTGCAGATTTATGTGCCCTCCAGAAACTTGCGTTCTGTGAATGAACATCGCCTCGTGGTTCCATCCCTAAGGGTGAAGAAATCAAGGGTGAAGAAAACTTTTCCGAACTCTCGCATTCAATCTGCCCAGTTGGTGGAACTTTACACACCTGAAACTTGTCTATAGCACTTGTTCACTGCTGCTCTTATAGTTGTGTAAATTGCTTCCTTGTCCTCATTTGTAAGTCGCTTTGGATAAAAGCATCTGCTAAATGACTAAATGTAAATGTAAATCATATATGGCTCTAAATATATATATAGTCCACATCACAATCCTGAGCTGCAGTAAAATGCTTGTGGAAGACCAATTGGAAGAAGTGGAAGAAGTGAAATCTCTTGCAAGGCTAACAAGAGCGACAGGATGTCCACCAAGAATAAGTTTTTCATGGATGCTATTTTGTAGTTTTATTGTGTATTTGTGTTAACATGAGAAATATGAAATATAGAATAAAGTAATTGGACAAGCAAGATTGCACTTTACATGTAATACATTCATACAAAAATAAATGTACTGAATGAATACATTTACATTTACATTTAGTCATTTAGCAGACGCTTTTATCCAAAGCGACTTACAAATGAGGACAAGGAAGCAATTTACACAACTATAAGAGCAGCAGTGAACAAGCGCTATAGACAAGTTTCAGGCGTGTAAAAGTCTAAGAAGCAAAACATTAGTAGAAATTTTTTTTTTTTTTTTTTTAAGAGAGAGAGAGAGAGAGAGAGAGAGAGAAAGAGGGCTCAGTTAGTGGTATAGCCAGTTTACAAATGTTTATATATTTCTTTTCTATGTACTATTGACTCGTCTCAAAAAAGATCTGATTTTTAAAATCTTAATTTCCATGTTTGACTGTCATGGTGAAAAGACAACTCATCATTTTGAGCAGTGTGGCTCACATGATGACAAATACACTTTATGTTGTGGTGGCCTTGGCCAAATTACTCACACAGTAACTGGGTTTTGAAGCATGAATCAAGTGTTTTGGGTGAGGAACTACATTTTGCAGACATGCAATAAAGGTATGAAGTTCTAGCAAGTTTTGAGATTTGAACTCACATTTTAGAGAAGAGCTTAAGACCGTTTTGGAAAATGCACCAAATTAATTGAGAAAAACTGTAAAAGAATTTTCTTTGTGCTATTCTGTGCTGTTTTATTTCTGTATAGCAATGACATGATCTGTCAACAAATAACAGCACAAACTGAAAAAAATATAGTTTACACCAGAACACCCCGCCATAGTACACTGCTATATTGACAACATGACTAGTTAATTTGACTGTCTAATCCACACTCAATGACATAAGCACTTGTCATTCTGATGGCACTGGCATGTTCACTGACACAGAAGTTTAGTTTTGGGCGATGAACGAAGGATTTTAAACAAGAGACTGGCTTTTGCAGTTAATCCATGGAGTTTTGCTGTTTTGAGAAATGTCAATTCTGATCTGGGAAATAAACCAAAATGACTGAGAAAAACTGCAATAGTAATCTGGCTCCACCTTCTGGCTTGCCAAATACGTTTGTTGAACACTGAGTTTTCAGAATCCCAGTAAAATTGATTATGAATTCTACCAAATAGGGTTTGAGGTGATTTTGTTTCATATCTACAGTGATGTCATCATTATCCTATTGGACAGTTCTGTTTAGTCTCGACCCTTTTTGAAACCACAGACTTTAAAATGTTTGCTGTATTTGACTGAAGCCTTCACATCACTGAGAACGTTATTAAAATCTCTAGCTGTGATCTGAGGAATTAACTTACTGTGCACTGTTTATAATTCACAACAAACATTAGCTGATTTTCTCCAGAGGATCTGTCTGCGATCGCCAGAGTAGCCTTTGGTTTATGAATGATAAAGTTTCAATTCTTCCAATCATCTTCTGACATAAAACATTCGTTTATTTAAATTGATAGTTTTTTTTCTTTTGCTGTTCAGCATATTATTGTAATAGTAATTATTCTCTCGGTTGGCACACTGTTTAATTATTTGATTAGAATTTTCAGCTAATTCTGAAATGAATTTTCACAAGATTATTTGAGTGGCTCATGTTCCGGGCAGGTGACCTTTCCTAACCCTACACTGTAAAAAAAAACCCCTAATTTTACAGAAAATATCTCTAAATTTTTTACAGTATTTTTTTGTCATTTCAAATTAAATTAAAAACTTAGTAAAATGTCAAACAATCTTTCTAAATTAACAGTTTGACTTTCAATTTAGGTACTTTATCATTAAAACAAATTACTGACATTTTTGTTTTTTATACAGGGAAATTACAGTATTATTTATACAGTATTTTTTCTGTTATTTTAAATTATATTCAAAAGTCCGTAAAAATTACAAACAATATTTGTAAATTAACAGCTTGACCGTTATTTTATGTACTATATAATTAATGACAAATTACAGCAATTTTCCGGTTTTATACAACACAATTGCCGTATTATTTACAGTGTTTTTTCCAGTTTTTTTGAAGTACATTTAAAATTACGTAAAATTAAAGTAATAAATTGTAATTACTTGCTCTGTAAAAAAAATAAAAAATCTTTAAAAAAAGGTCAAATGACTGGCAGCTACGGCTGCCAAACAAAAACCATAAAATTACGGTAAAATTTCTTTGTTGAAATAAAGTGCAAAAAATAATAAATCTACAGATATTTTCATTAAAATGTCTACAGAAAAACACTGTTATTTTACAGACTTTTCCTGGATTATTACGATCAAATCTGTTCAATAAATAAAATAGATAAATTCTGCTCACATGCACCTGTTCCGGATTCCGCTGATTGCACACACACAGTCAGAGGATCGTTATGAACTGATTACATGGACTTTAAAAGCAGCACAGACGCACACACCAATTGCTTAGTCTTGTTATACTGTTACTGTTTCTCTTCTTTTGCCGTGCTTTGTTTGTTAAATGTTTATGTGGTTTGATGCCAGGACCATTTGGCTGTTATTTGACCATGACTCTGGATTCCCTGCATACATCTGTTTGCCCCTGTGTTGACTGTTGCTTGCGTGACCATCTCTGTGTAATAAACCTGCATTTGGATCTGCACTACTTTGTCAGCATCCCCTTCACATTACAGTTCCATTTCATTTAAGATTTGTAACTGAATTATTCCATATAAATTAAACCTCTACATGTTTAATATAAATACTATTCAATAAAATGCAACAACTGTAATCTTAAAGTTGTGAGAATTTTAATCAGTTGTATCTCGTTTGTTGTTTTTTCCAGACGTTTTTGATCCAAAATAAAACTGTTAAATTACGACCATGAGCATGTCTTGACATTTTATTAAAGGTGTTTAATTGTAATGGTTGAGAGATAAAACTCTTTTAAATTACATTTTTTCTCTTGAAATTTTAGTGCAGTCACTTTATTGATGGTGTTCGATCATAATAATCTAGGAAAAGTTTGTGAAATAACAGTGTTTCTCTGTAAACATTTTAATGAAAATATCTGTAGATTTATTATTTTTTGCACTTTATTTCAACAAAGAAATTTTACTGTAATTTTAAGGTTTTTGTTTGGCAGCCGTAGCTGCCAGTCATTTGACCTTTTTTTTACGATATTTTTTTTTACAGTGTAGTTACAGAAAAATCCCTGTCTTTATACATATAATTATTAAACATTCTTTTTAAATGAAAGCTGCTGAAAACAGTATGCATGTCATGGTTATTATTTAGTAATTAATTTTTTTTATTTATGGATTTAAGCTGAAGGGTACCATCGAGACACAATATATCTTCTACCAGGGAGGGTAGACAAAACTACAGGCATGGGACAAAATGATACAGAAATACATATCACAACACACATTAAAAAAGTACAAACCATAATGAATTACTAAAACATATTAACTCTTCTAAACAGACAGACTGGAGTTCGTTCTGTCATTTAATTTATATTACAGTGATGTGTGCGAGCAATTGAATCAGTAACTAACCGCAAGGCATTATGATAAACAACATCCAATTGTTTAAACATTCAGAGGAGCGTGTTGATTTTAAATGAAGACAGATCTCTCTGTTTTCTTTTCAATTTACTTCACGTCTGGAAAGGACGACAGACTCCATACACACGACAACAGCGCCTCTCTGTGGTCACTTCTTAAAATACACAAGAAAGTTCCTGAACAACACTTAAAGCTTAAACCTAAACTTAAAGTATAAATGAAATGAACCTTTTGTTAAGAGTACTTTTCAATAGTGTATGCTCATAAAGTACATCTACATACTAAAGTACTTCTTCTAAACATTAGAGCAGCAAAGAAAAAAACAGAAATACATACATAAATTAAGAGCGAAATAAAGATTTAGATTAGTTTTATGTTTGTTTTCTTTACACTGACTGAGAGAAACATTTTATGAAAAAACTGACAGATCTATGTAAAAAAGTGTCTTACCTGTGTCACCTTCGTCAACTTGCAGTCCAGAAAACAGCATAACAAACTGGTCTACTAGTACATAAACAGCCAAAAAAGCAGCTTATGATAAAAGATGTCGACACATAGGTGTGTTTTAATTCACATATTCAATCCAAAACAGCAAATCTGAAGAACAGTATGATCAGTCTCTGAAACCAGGTGAGGAACCAGATCAACATCAACAACCACCTTATATACCTGTGCTGTGGTGCATTATGGGAGCTGGAGAAGACCAAGTGTAGAGGTGATTTAAAATATTTAAGTGTGATTGAGCCACTTGAATATATACATATACATGATTTTAATATGATTAAATGCAGACCCAGGACATGTACAATAAGTTTATATTTTGGTATGTAGTTGTTTGGTGTGTTTATTTGTTGGTGTGTGTCAGTAGTAGTGTCCATCAGTATAAAAGTCCACAGGCTGAACCTGCTCTTCATTATCAGTGTGAGATTATGAGTGAAGAACTGCTGGATGACGAAGTTCTTGCAGGTCATATCATCATTATTAATATTATTTTTGAAGCGTTATTTATTTTTCCATAGAGAAGCTTTGTTTTGGAAGCTGTAAACACCACACTGCTGACATCTGCTGGTCAAAACCATGTAAATGCATTAAAACTGTTTTTACTAGTGGTGGACAAAACGAGGCTTCATGAAACACTGAAACAGTCAAAGCAAATGTGTCGAAGCTTCGAAACGTTTCAAAACCCCACTCTACGGTGAAACCTAGTCATCATTTTTATGTGTTGCACTGGAACAGCTTCAGCAAAGAACAGTTAAGCAAATTGAGGTATTAAATCCTACTTTGTAGATTTGAACACTCAAGTGATATGGTGGAGTCGTTAGGGTTCCTGACTGTCATATGGGGATAGTAGGTTCGTATGCAGGCTGCTACAGCTATTTTGAAATGCTTTAATATTAGTTTGTAATGCTCTGTTCTTTTATCGTTTTGTTTCAGCATTGGTCTGACATCCGAATAAACACTTTGTGAATAAATATGTCTTGTTTTGGTCATAAAACAGGGTTGTTGCTAGATCAGAGATGGTTGTGGCCAGAAGTTAACATGAATTATTTATATTATTCATTAAATTTCCCATTGTATTTTATTAGCGTCTACCCAAACCCTAAACCCAACCATCACAGTACTGTAAAACATTATTGTTTTACAGTTACAAAAATGATGCTAAATTGATGGCGTATCCGCAGCTGTATCCTATCTAGACTACACCATAAAACAGTAACATGATTAAAATAAATAAAATCATGATTTCAGCGTATTTGTACAAGTCGAGATTCGAACCCAAAAGTTAATTGAAGCATAGTAACAACGTGCACACACATGGTCCACTAGGCTATATGAGACAGAAGCTTTAGTGACTCTGTCAGTCAAATGCAGATTCTCCAAGTTTCGAAACGCTTCTGAAATGCCTGATGATTTGAATTGCTTTAGTCACGTGACCTGGATGTTTCGAATCATGCTTCAGTGCAGTGTTTCGAAAGAGTTGCGCTTCGGGATCTCGACACTGTGTCAAAACCTCAGTTTCACGTCAGTCATCCCTAGTTTTTACAAATATAGTTCTTTTCACAATAGTTGCTTTACAAAGAAGCTTTACAAAAGTGAACATTAATACATCACAATGTCAGTGTATATAATGCATTCACAATAAAGTGATCCGGTCATTACAACAATAAAAAGAAGTTTGTGTATTAAGAATATCTGCCATTCTCAAAGTCCTTGCAGGGTAGGCATCATCTCGGTGAGCAGCCTTTAGTATTTTGATTTGTGCAAATTTCTCATTCAAACAAACTCAGAAAGCTGATCTAATGCAGTAAACTCTTTTAAAGTGGTTAAATGTCTCCGTTGGTGGAGGATCTCCATGAACCTGCATTGTTCATAGTCTCAGAGATCTCCTCTCATGGTGGAGAAACACAAAGGTCTAAAAGGTTTTTTAAACTAATGATTTAATTCATGTTTACTGAAATTATGTGACATTTGGGAATGAGAACAAGCTTCAAGCACCAATTCAAAACCCCAGAAATATGAAGGTTTTCACTGGTTTCTCAGTGTGTCCTCCGTTTGTCTTAAAGGACTTACTCTGCTTAGCTGTTAGTAACGTTAGTATTGAAGAATCCCTTAAATGATGGCTTTATACACTGTAAAACTTTTCATTGTAAATTTACAGAATAATTCTGGCAGCTGGGTTGCCAACCACATGCTGTGTTTTTACAGCACCACTTCTGTAAATTCTGTCTGTTGCTGTAAAATACATGAACTGAATTAAAACTCAACTAAACTCATTACATTCACAGAATAGACTATCTCAATTTGGCCAACTGCAGTTTGAATTTAAGAAGAAATATGTCTAATGTGTTATATGATTAACACAAGCATATTTATAATGATAATTCATTTATTCATTTTCTTTTCGGCTTAGTCCCTTTATTAATCAGGGTCTATAATGATAACTTATTTTTGTTATTGCTAAACAATCAGTTTAACCCAAATCTACAACAGCTCACATGCATGTAGAGCTAGAATAAACATAGAGACTCTCTGCACCAGCAGCTACACAGCTGCTGTGTTTAAATAAAGAAACATGCAGCTTAACATCAGTGTTCTCCTGTTCATCTTTGACCCAAACACTAGCTCTACTCTCCACCACAAGGGTGACACACAAAAGGGACAGAAGAAATTGGACAGGTTTTACAGAACAAAGCTGTTTTTTTCTTGATTTTACAGAATAATACTGGCAGCTGGGTTTTCAGCCACATACTGTGTATTTACAGTCTACTCTTGTAGCTTACATTAGCGGTATATTCCTGTTAAAATACAGTTTTACACTGTGTTTTTACAGCTCAAACCTTTAACCCTTTAAACCACACAATAAAGCCCTCAGTTTTACAGTTTTTTACAATCGTTTTACCACAAATTTCAGAACTCTGGTGTCAATTTTCAAAACTCTAGACACAAAATTCACAGTCATTGCCAAAATTGCACATTTTTGCTAAACTCTTAACTCTGTTTTCAAATGCTTGGATACAATACACACAAGTCAAAGATACTTTGTTTATTGAACTAAGATCACCTATTCAATATAACACAATTATAAAGCTGTTTTATGACCAAAACAATATATATTTATTCAAAAAGTGTTTATTCGGATGTCAGACCAATGTTGAAACAAAATGATAAAAGAACAGAGCATTTCAAAATAGCTGTATCTGCCTGGATTCAAACCCAGTATCCCTGCATGCTAGTCAGAAACTCTCAACGCTCCACTATATCACTTGAAGGTTCAACTCCACAAAGTGGTGTTTAATACCTCAGTTTGCTCAATTGGTTCTTTGCTGAAGCTGTTCCAGTGCAATACACAAACATGACCAGTAGGTGTCACTGTAGAGACAGGTTTCAAAGCTTCGACACATTTGTTTTGACTGTTTCAGTGATTCATGAAGCTTCACTTTGCCCGCCACTTTTAAGTCAAGGGGGAAAAGCCCAACTAAAGCAGCCGCTGATCTCCATTATGGTAACACCAAGCTAAATAAAACACCCAAACCTCTTTTAATTCTCAATAAGAACTGTAGTTAAAGAGCACATAGTTTACCTCTTTTTTATGATTTAATATTAATATGATGGTTCTTCTGAGTGTGCCAGTTCAGGTTCAGTTCAAAACACAATTCAGATTTTTTTATTATAATGTGTTAAAAAGTGTCATGTTGGGGGCGTGTCCACAGCTTGCTAGTTTAGGGGTGTGTTGCTTCACATGTAGATTAGTTCGGCTTCCCGCCCAACGGAACAAGGGGGCGGAGCCGAGAGCTCACCCGCTCTGTGTTTGCAACAGAGACAGGCAGACTGAGAGAAGGAGCAGGAGTGAGAGGATCAGCAATCAGTCGTACATATACGACTCGAACACAGACCAAGCAGAGAGTACAAAATCATATGTCTTTGTACAGTTTTACAGCCAACTGTGTGCTAGTTTCAAGTGCCGAGCTTGTACACCGAGACTAATAACCACACACACTGAATTAACTTTGACTGAGGCACGGGATGTGTCGCTCGAAGCCGCGACATGGCACACCAGACACTCTCTGTGGCGCGGCAGAAACATGAAGTGTCCCAAATCGTCTCCCCATTGTGTGTACCCTGATAGAAACCTATGTTTAGAATTTTAAAATGCATGGCACAGCGTCAGGTACTGCAGCACCTACTTAAGATCACAGGGAGCTTCTGTGATCGCGAGAAATGCAAACTGCAGAAGTATAAGGTAGACTCAATGAGAAGTACACATGTTTGCAAACCTACCTAAAGATACAACCAATAATTCAGAGCGATAATGTGGAGAATATTGATCTTGTGTTGAGCCCAATGAGCCTTGCATCTAAAAATAGAGCAAGGTTGTTCCTTTAGTGATATCGCTTCGACTCACGCTGAAAATGGCGGAAGTGAATCAACAAACTGAGGATATGATGACGCGCCTGTCAATCAATATTGGTGGGCGGGGGGACCGCTCTCCTTCCTAAAGTTGCGGTCGATCTGAAAACCGCTCCAATTGGTCCACCGTTTTTTATGTTGTTAAATTGAAAAAAAAAGCACTGGGTGTGTTTATATCACCCCAATATGACAGTCTTTACACCATTCATGCACATATGTCTGTCTAAAAGTAGATTTTTTACCATAGGTGCCCTTTAAGTCACAGCAGTCAGTAATCAGGGAATCTGCTGACGTTGTGTGGAGTTTAAAGGGCCATGAATCCCCCTTTTTTCAGTTTAAGTCTACTGCAGAATTTTTTCAAAAAATGCTTCGAGATGGGTGTGGAGCAGCGCTGTGAGCAGAGGGTGGAGTGGGCGTGGGTGGCAGCGCAGGGGGAAAAGAGTGGAGCAAACTGTCAGTTGGCTCACAAAATGTCAAATATAAATTTCATATAGATATATAATGGTGTTTATATAAACACTTCAAATGAGGAGGACATCTCTCCTCCTCAATCCCCAGGTCTAAAAGCAGACACAGTGGATAGCAATGCAGTCTCTTGCCCTGGTATTCCAGCCATTAACCCTGCCAGAAATCTGGAGGTTTTAAACATATGCAAACACAGCAGCACGGATAAAGGCAATGTTTCTCAATGCTAACCTGATGGTAACAAACTCCACTGATAAAAGACAGCAAGTATGCCATTCTCCAATTCTCATACAGCTCTTACAACACACATGCTTAATGCAAACCAAGAGCTTTGTTGTATCGGCCCTGACAGCATCGCAGGGAAAACCATGCAACAAACTCTGTGGAAATGGAAACAAACACATACAACAGCGGTCTCACCCAGTCATTGGGTCTTCCTGCTTGGCAGGTCTGCTTTGCCTTCGGAAAGCATGTGCTCATGAATAATTAAGAAGCAGGCTCTTCTCATAGGATACGAAAACTCCACTAGAATAATAATGAGAAACTTACACGTCATCACTCCACTTGCTGTTTTGCGCTACATCAATTTTGATCCGACTCCAAAATAATTTTAAACCAGGAAGAAGAAATTAGCTGACAAAAGCTCAAAATTATTCAGTTTTCCCCACAAAATAAAGCTGACAGGTGCTAACATTGGTTTAACTGATGCTCAACACACACACACATCTGTTAATATCTCAAAAAGTACTCCAGGGTGTCTTGAACCTTTAATAATCCTCTGCTGAGACTCAAGGTGTTTTACTTTAGTTTATTTTATTTAACGCAGTAACTGACCTCACTGTTTGTGTTTCTTGTTTCTCTTTTCTTCAGTGATCGTGATAATTATAGCAGGTGTTCATCAGTGTCTGAATTCACTCATTTGTGTTCATTAACTCTGTCAAGTGAACTATATTAGCGAACTAGTGTACATAATAGAAAACAAGGGCACAAAGTGTGACTTCAAACTCTGACTCTGAGTGTCGACTCTGAGCTCTGCACATTTACAGTTCACTTCTTTCCCAGAAACAACAAGGTTACCCAGAATGCACTGTTTTAACAGAATATCACTGTTTTAGTGAAAATACAGAATTTTACTGTAGAATGTTGTTGCTTTATATTGGCCATCACCATCAACGAGGATAGTGTGTAAAGGAAGCACTCTGGTGGTGTGGGCCTGTTCTTCTGAGCTCAGGATAAACAGGTTAACTGACAGTGCTGTCTCCTGCCTGCTTATTCTGCCAGACTGCTGACAACAGAGACACTCAGGGTTGTGCTAACAGACTTAAAAAATATATTGTTTAGGCAAATTATTTATTGTTCATCGGGTCAAGTGATCAAAAGTAGATGTGACCCATTAAACAATTTTTTATTGAATGAATGAAAGCTTTTACACGGTGCATGATTTAAAATAAATAAAAGCGAAATGACAGAAGCAATCAAATAAACAGGAATGTATAATGAGGACAACACAGCATTTATACTTTAAATAAAGGACTAAATAAATATTAATCTAAAGATATAAGTAAATATATAGAAACATAAATAAACATGTTTACCGCATCCCCACACCGACTCTCGAGGAGTGAAAAGCACAAATCTGGTTACATGATCGAGGCTTGTGGATTGACTTTAATTGTTAACATGATGAGCATCCTTGAGTTTAATTTTACTCTCAACTCAAGCTCCACAAATCAACTGTTACTGTTGATTGCTGCCACCGATAGCCATGAATCAATCGGTGAGAAAAGGAATTAGTGAACTGTCTTAATAACAGCATGCACATCGAAAGAGCCTCACTAAAATAAGCATGTTTCTCAATCAGGGTGGAGCAAATGGAAAAAGGGAGACAGAAAAAGAGAATTGTGGATAAGCCATGAATATTAATAAGGCGACTACACATACTAATGACTTCATCACTGCCTTAAGCCCTGCTCACACTGTGAGGTTTCAGCCATGATTTTGGCATAAGTTTTAGGTGGACTGATTACTGGCACTATAAAGACACCTCACTCGCACAGGCTGAATTTTGTTATTCCCTGTGAAGCATTAGTAAGTCGTTTCCCTGTTTGTCCAGCCATGTTTTGATCCTTGTCTTGTTCACCATTATTTTTGTTGTTTTGACCGCTGTCCTGTTTCTGCTAAAAGTTTTGTTAATGTTTGTCTCTCTGTTTTATTTGGTTTTTATTAATTAAGCTATGTTTGTCTGTTCTGATGATGAGTTATTTATCGGTACCAATTTCCAAAGTAGTATTTTTGTTTGTTCGGCTTCAGCCATTTTAGGTCAGTGCAGCTGATGTCTTCAAAAGTTGAGTGAACAAGAAAAAACTAAAGGAAATACAGATTATGTTTTTTGTTCACTCAACTTCAGGCATTCCAGTTCTGCAGACAAAAAATGTTGAGTTGGCACAACTTTAAAGATTCTCTTACAGAGTAGTTCACCTCTCTAGAAAACCAATAATCTCATGTTAACCCAACTAAACGTATTTTTTGTATTACTGACAAATAATTTTAGGTCAGTACAGCTGATGTTTTCTAAAGTTGGGTGAACAAGAAAAAGCTAAATGAAATAAGGATTCTGTTTTATTTTGTTGTACTGGCTTAAATTTTTACAGTCTGTTTTTTGTTTGTTTTGTTAGTTAAACAAATCTGTAACTTTACGAAGCATTTCATTCCATGTCTAGCCATGTTCTTGGATCCTCGTCATGCTTTATGTAATCTATTCCTAGCTTTGTTCCTTGTTTATCTTACCTTTCTCCGGTTTGGACCATTTGCCTGTTTATTGATGACGCCTTCTAGATGATCTGTATTACAGTTTACAGTACTTTGTTGATTTTGTTTTTTTTGAGTTTTTAAAATTTAATTTAATTATCTATTATTATAAAATATGTTATTTAAACTACTTTTTCATTACTAATGTTGCATTTTATATACGATGTTTTTTAAATTAACTTGATTGTGTGTTTTTGTAAGAGGAACTTTTTTTATTAGAGTGCTTGTATATTTTTTATTTTATATATACAAATATATTCTTATATCTATTACTGATACCAATGATATTATAACTAATAATAATAATAATAATAATAATAATAATAATGTGTTTTTATTCATATTATCCAAGTCTATTACAATAATATGCAGTCCATTTTAATAGTAGCATCTGGCACAGGTGGTCTGAAAGATCTATTGCTTCTGTTTGGTTTTTCAAGTCTGTGCGCTTTGGAGTTGAAGATTCATCCCAAAACCTTAACCCCAAATTCGTCTGCATCAAGCTCCACCTGAAAACACAGATACCACTTGTTTAATGTGGTGTACAAAATTGTGGAATTCATACACTTTATTGTTGATAACACCACAAGATCTAACTTCACTATCAACATTTGCCATTGCCACTCATGAATCAATTACCAAGACGGGAGCTGATGATCAACCTAAACACTAAATCGATTGTAAGGGACCCCACTAAATCAGCTATACTTCTCAAAAAGGGTAACCCAATAAAATATTTTTTTATCAGTAATACGTTTTTTTTGTTCAACCCCTTTTCTACATAATATACAGATTAAAATGTAGAAAAAATGAAAACAAATTTGACCCCAAAAGCTTAATTTATTATTTAATTTTAATGCAATATCTCTCAGAGCAGATCAGTCCTCAATTCCATCAGAAGTTGCTCATTAAAACTGTTCCAATGGCATTTACATATTATTTATCAGTTGATTCAAGAAGGGCTCTCACGTTCCCTGGAGAAATCTAGGGTCCTGTGGAGCCTGGTCTCTAGATTAGCCAGAGTAGACCCTTAAAGGAGACCCTTACCCTACAAACTCTTCTCGGGTGACCTGGGCAACCTTGCGGTGTTAACAAAAGGTCACTTGGGGGAGTGGTGAGTATTCAGCCCCCCTGGGTCCACTTGGACAGCACGCAGGGATGGTGGCCTGGGGCGAGCAGGCCTTAAATGAAGCCCAGTCTTCTACTGGTGATTAGCACCACCACACAACAGCACATTGCCCACCTACACTAGTCAACCGTGAATTTTCCGAAAAGTCGTCAGTTTAAACATCAGCTCTAATGAACGTTCTAGCATTAGGGTTTGGGAATAAGATCAGAACTTCCATAGGGACACCTCAAAACACCAGATGTTCTCAAATTCATAACCTTACAACTTTTCAGAGAGACCAGATTTTTCTCTTCTTTAAGATCCAATATTTCCATGGGAACTTTTCAAATATCTGATCTTCTAAAACTTCTAATCCCTGAACCTTTTCAGACAATTTATCCTAGATATCTTCTCCAGAACATCTCAAGTGTCCATGGCTTTTAAAAAAAAAAAAAAAAAAAAAGTTTTTCTGTAACTCCTAGAACAATAACCCTATAACTTCTCAGTGAAACTAACCATACCTAACCCTTCTAGAATCTCACAATTCCATGGGAACATTGCAACCTCTTCACCTCTAAACATTTCAACTTAACTGGTCCCAGTTTTTTTAGAACATTTAAATGAGAACATCTCAAATATCAAGAATTCTTGTGGTAGTGCTCAATCAAAATCCTTTCAGAAACAACAGCCCTCACTTTTCAAGACTCTCACTTAAGCCATGAAAATCATGGTTTGGTTCGATTGTAAACTATCTCCTCACCACATAGGGATATGTAGACGTTCACAACTAACCACAAACTGGCGTAGGCATACACCTGTTTTCCACAATAATAGTTTATTTGTCAGGCAGTACTCCATGTCATTATTTGCAGTGGTCTCATAATAAAGTAAACCCCTTTGGGCGGTATCTATGATGACAGTGGTTTAAAATCCATCTTGAACCTCAACTATATAATTACTATAACTATAAAACAATAATTTCAGGCAGCTCCTTTTATTAGGTTTATGCACATTTAATCAACTCTTTGGGCATATGGGTTACCCTGGAACTGTTAACTATCTATTCACCTGTTGTGTAAACCAATCCTTCCTTCTGAGGAATCTCCCTTCTCTGCTTCAGTTTCTTGAACATTCATACAAACCTCTATCTATTATAACTGTTTGAGCTAAGAATCTTAATGAGGTTTTGCATGATTTCTTTTCAGGTCAGGTATAAGAGGTTTAAATCAGTTGTTTTCATAGATTAAGTTTAGTTCAGTTAAGTGTGGTTTATTGTCACTGCTGAAGTCCAAACACTGAAGAGAATCCATCCATGTGCAGCTCCACAAGCCCCAAAGCAAGCGAACCAGTAATCTCCTCTGGCCAAACTTCCTGTAC
Source organism: Danio aesculapii (assembly GCF_903798145.1). Taxonomy (NCBI): domain Eukaryota; kingdom Metazoa; phylum Chordata; class Actinopteri; order Cypriniformes; family Danionidae; genus Danio; species Danio aesculapii. Next base: position 23,336,873 of record NC_079452.1, on the reverse strand, counting down.
AGAGCTGCTGTGTAGGTGCTGGAGAATGGTGGACATCCATCGTGGTGAAGCTGCAGATAGGCTGGTGTACGTGCTGGCTGGCCCTTCAGGACAAATGCAAAGACTTGTCACTGGGGTCTTACAGGAATCAGTCTCATGCTCGATAATACACCAGGAGCTCCCTCAAATACTGGGGAGCTAAGCCGTTTAGGGCTTTGTAGGTAGTCAAAATTATAATTTATGTGAAATTAATAAGGAGCCAGAGCACTGATGAAAGAACTGGAGTAATATGGTTTCTTTGTTCTAATAAGCACACTAGCTGCTGCATTTTGAACCAGCTGAAGTTTGATAATTAGGCCATCAGGGCAACCGCCTAGTAACACAGTACAATAGTCTAACTGAGAGGTCATGAAAGCATGAATATGCTTTCAATGACAAATACATAAAAGCCTGTCAAAGTTTGCAAATATGGCTTATAGTATCTTTGATAGAAAAGTCAGGTTTGAAATGTCTATAATTTACTAATTCTTTGGCTTTTTTATTTTTTATTTTTCCTCCCCTTGCCGCTGTTGCCACTGGCTTGCATGTTTTGGGATCTGTAGAGCTGTGCATCGTTGGATTTGCTCTAAAGTGTTTGCGCTGTTTTTTTTTATAATTTTTTTTTTTATATAAACCACACTGAACTGAGCTGAACTGAAACATTACAAACTGAACTGCACTGTTCCAATTTTCTATGACCTTTTATGTGAAGCTCCTTTGACACAATCTACATTGTTAAAGTGCTATACAAATAAAGGTGAATTGAAGTGTGTGTTTTATTTATAAATGAATAAATAAATAGAGGCTTAGTAAATGCCATTTGAAAAGTTTTAGGAACTCATCCTTAAAGTAGGGATGAATTAGTGTTCAGAAATGTTTCTAGGATTGTCTTGATTACCCAGCATTTAGAATCATCTTTATCTACTTTTTTTTTCTAGACTGGAATATAACCCTGACCCACCCCTACACCTAAATGTAAAGTGTTTCTCTTTTTTTTTATTATTTTTTAAGAGTTTAGAGAGATTTTATGGAAAGGGGAGAATTAAATGGCAGTTTAATATGGATAAACCCTAACTCTTTGCCCACCTCTGCATTGTGTCCCATATGGATTGTGGGGAGGCAGTCAGGGACTGGAACTTGAAGCTCAGAAAGGCTGAGAGGCATGGCTGAAACTGGTTAAGCATCCTCATTCTAAACTGTAGAAAAATATAGCAGTCAGTATCAACATAAGCAGCAACTAAATCTAGGTTTATATATTGAAACAGCCCTATCCCACCCCAACCTTAAACCCAACTAAAAGAGGTTTGGTCTGTATTTGGATCATGTTCATCTACTTCAAGATTGAAATAACCCTAACCCACTCACATCTAAACCCAACCAAAAGGTTTTTTTTTTCTTTCTCCTTTTTGGAATCTCTGATCATCAAATAGATCTTTCATCTGTATCATTGTTTCTGTAACTAAATCATGGTCATCTGGATTTCCTTCCTTAAAGTAATCTTTAAAAACTGTTGTCAGTTTCAAATCATGATCTCTTGGCACTTTTTAGTCTTATCTTGGATCAATTTCATCTACTTGGGTACTTTGTCAGTTTCATCACTTCCTATCCACACCAATCATGTTTCTCCTTAACAATTTTAACATTCTGAAGATTACTCTTCCAGGTTCAAAGTTCCCTTTCTTGGATTGTCTTGATTACCCAGCATTTAGAATTAACTTTTTTTGTACACTGCAATATAGTTGTGACTTAACGTTAATCACAAAGATTTCTTACCCAACCCTAAAAGTGAACTGAAGGTAATTAAGTGACAGAAAAAAAAAATAAAGTAATAAAAAAAATAAAAATAAAAAAAAAAACACACACCTATATTTAAAAAAAAAAAAAAAAAAACAACAATAATAATAATAAAATTTTTTAATATATTTTTAAAAGAGTTAGGGTTAGGGTTAGGGTTAGGGTTAGGGTTAGGTTTAGAAAAAATTACAACAACTCCCCCCATCCTAGCACTTTGTCTAGGGCGGTTTGAGGTAGGGAGATTGAGGCTGCGTGCACGGGCCCACGCTTGTCTGACTATATACCATAAGAGCATTGATCTTCTACCTCCTGTGTAGGAGGTTGGCCTTGTCTGGGCTTCGGGCTTACGGCTTGATGAGGACGTGTTTTTGTGTTGTTGATTTTGTGTTTGGTTTTGGTGTTTTTGGGTTTGGTTTTGGTGTTTTTGGACGCTGTCGGGATCGATTGGGTGAGGGTTGGGGTTTGTTTCTCTTCTTCTTCCTACTCCCTCAAGACCAGTTGTGAGAGGGAAATGTTTAAGACACCTCATCAGTAGTGTACCTCAGATTCATCGGGTGTTTCGACTCTTTAAACACTAGACACCCTCGTCTGAGGCGATCAGCTCTGGTTGATCAATCCCAGGCTAGTGTCTTCTTGCCAATTCTGTTATAGGGGTTTGACCAGATCCTCAATCTGTTTATTTTGGGTTCTGGTGTTTTTTTTGGTCCAAGTTAGGTGTTTTAGGGGTTTTTTGTGTTTTTCCACACGTTTAGGGTTACGACTGGGTTAGGGTTATGCCCTTTGGTCACGAGTGGTTGGGTTTAGGGTTTGGTGTGGGTGTGGGTTGTCCTGCCCGAAATTACTTGGTCTAACGGACTGGGTTAGGGTTAGGGTTAGGGTTAGGGTTAGGGTTAGGGTAGGGTTAGGGTTAGGGTTAGGGTTAGGGTTAGGGTTAGGTAAGGCTGTGAAAACGAGTTTCACCCTCATTATGTTCCACCCTCATTAGCATATGGGCTCTGATTGGCCCGGGCCGGTGGGGCCGTATCTCGCCGAGCCTGGGCCCGATTCGCATCAACGAGGCGTCGTCGGACTCCTCATGGCAGCGCGCTTCACCCCCTCTGGTTGGTTGGTCGTTTCGCCCCCTCATTAGCATATGGGCTCCGATTGGCCCAGACGGGTACGGCTGTACCTCTCCGGCCCTAGGCCCTATTGGCATAAACGAGGTGTCGTTGGATTCGTCATCCATCCCTCTATCTATCTATCCATCCATCTATCCATCCATCCATCCATCCATCCATCCACCCATCCATCCATCCATCCATCCATCCATCCATCCCTTCATCCACCTGTCTGTATGTGCGCTTATCTGCCTAGTGTTCATTCCTGCTAAGGGGGTTTGGGGTTTTTAGCGGAAATGAACCCTGCGGGGGGCGCTGATGAGGCCGACTAATGGGGGGGGGTGTTTAGGGCCAAGGGTTTGTGGGGGGGGGGTGGTGATTCGGTCTCGAGGTCAAGGGTCGCGCCGGTCAGGCTTTGGGCCCAGCTGGGGGTTTGGGGTTAAAGGGTTAGGGTTTGGGGCCTTGGGGGTTGGGGTTTGGGGTTTAGAGGGAAGGGGGGCGGGGCCTGCGCATAGGTAAGGCTGTGAAAACGAGTTTCACCCTCATTATGTTCCACCCTCATTAGCATATGGGCTCTGATTGGCCCGGGCCGGTGGGGCCGTATCTCGCCGAGCCTGGGCCCGATTCGCATCAACGAGGCGTCGTCGGACTCCTCATGGCAGCGCGCTTCACCCCCTCTGGTTGGTTGGTCGTTTCGCCCCCTCATTAGCATATGGGCTCCGATTGGCCCAGACGGGTACGGCTGTACCTCTCCGGCCCTAGGCCCTATTGGCATAAACGAGGTGTCGTTGGATTCGTCATCCATCCCTCTATCTATCTATCCATCCATCTATCCATCCATCCATCCATCCATCCACCCATCCATCCATCCATCCATCCATCCATCCATCCATCCCTTCATCCACCTGTCTGTATGTGCGCTTATCTGCCTAGTGTTCATTCCTGCTAAGGGGGTTTGGGGTTTTTAGCGGAAATGAACCCTGCGGGGGGCGCTGATGAGGCCGACTAATGGGGGGGGGTGTTTAGGGCCAAGGGTTTGTGGGGGGGGGGTGGTGATTCGGTCTCGAGGTCAAGGGTCGCGCCGGTCAGGCTTTGGGCCCAGCTGGGGGTTTGGGGTTAAAGGGTTAGGGTTTGGGGCCTTGGGGGTTGGGGTTTGGG